>NW_008581411.1:1421-33935 GCF_000691845.1 Merops nubicus
GGCTGGGAGTGGCGTGGGCGCGGGGGGGTTTAAAATGGCGGCGGCGAGACTCGCCTGCCCGTGAGGCTGTGGAGGATCGCTCCGAGGGCGACAAAGCGAGTAAGGCGGGAGAGGAGCAGGGTCTGCGAGGCGTGCAGGCAGCTGTATTCGTCTAGTATCCACGGGGGAGGAAAATGGCGCTTGCAAGCTTTTCCTAGTGCCATGTGTGTAGATGCACGCTAGAAGCGGTTTGCAGGACTTGTTTTCTGTTTAGCCCGAGGACAAGGGTGTAGTTCAATTTTTTTCATAAATTTTTCAATGTATTTGGAGTCGACACTTCAGAAGTCGGTTCTTTACCGCCGCATCGGTGTCCCTTAAGGGGGCGGCTGCTTCTGGGCGCCATTTTCCTCAGCTAGCTGCGGGGCCCTGTTTTCCTGGTGTCCGCCACATGGCGGAGCCGGCACGGCAGGCGGCTCACTCCCGCAGCCGTCTCACTCCCGGTAGCGTTAGGCTGCAGGGGCGGGGGAAGGGGAGAACCAGGCTGTTGGATTGCAAAGCCCCGTAGAACCTGTAGGGGCTAAGCGAGCCCTTGGGGCGGCGGAAGGGGAGAGCAGTGTCTTCCTAGTTCAGGATCAGGAAACCCCGCTTTGCTTTTTGCAGGCTTGACCATAGTAGTGCAGAGATTCCACTTGCTTGTCTCTGTTAACCACTTTTTTTACTCGGCTCTTTAACTCTGCAGAAGTCTGCAGTTAGCGTGGAGTATTTGTGTGCATATTATTGTTGTATCAAACGCGTTTCCTTGCTCTGATAATGAATTTTCCAGCAGAGGCTACGAATTTTTCAGCCCTTTGAAGTGTTGCTTTAAGCCTGTGAAGGAAGTCTTAAAATAAGCACTAATGAAGATTCTACATAGTTCATAAAGATTTCCTCTCACACTCCGTTCCTGCCACAGAGTGTACTATGGAAACCTTGAAAGAGGTTTTTCTTCCAGCTTTTATATTATGGGCATTGGCAGGGGTGGTTTGTATGTTTGTGGGAGGTTTTGGGTTTTTTTGACCAAATAAGGATTTTCATCGAGATTGAGTGGGACTGGAGTGATAATTTTTATCATACATTTTACAGCTTCAGAATACAAGGTCAGAGCTCTTTGGACCTTGGCTGGAGGTTAATGCTAGATTAACCAGAGCTTCTTAAAACTGACAGTCTAAGACAGTTTCTCTACATCCAGAGGCTGTGTATTAGTGAACAACATGTTTATGATATTTTCACGGTGGTTTTAACTTTACTAGTGAATTTTGTTGCTGTGTCCTGACATGTGGTGCCTAGGTGGTGTTCTGGGTAGGGCTTGTACTGAATGTCACTTAATACATGGTAATTAGTTTCTAGGAATTCATACATCTGTAAAGTGTGTTATTACTCTGTTTAATGCTTATTAGTAATGTGTGGTATGTTTGTCCTATTAAAACCAAATGCAGTTCTTACAGCTGATATATTCCATTCCTTCCTTGAGTTTCATTTACATATCTATAACTTCTCTGAAATAAACTTAACACTTCTTCAAAAATGCTACTTGCCTACTAAATTTGCTGGGTTTTTCTAAGAATATAAAAGTCCATTATTAGATGCACAACTGTCAGTTATATGTGAAAAAGTGTCTTCTGTGGGCCTATGAAACTGCAGGAGGTAGTCCCTAATTTTCAAGGCGCAGAACTGAAGTAATTTGAAGGGCCAATTTTTTTTTGACAGCATCGTTGCTTAAAATTATTTTTCTGCTAGCCTACTCAAATTACAAATGATAGTATTATTTGCAGCATATGACTTTTTAGTCCCAAGCCTGGCATGCAGCATCTTTTCCTTTATTCGTTTTAAGAGATGAAGTGAAAGGGAAACCCTGACACATGACATGATTTGGCTGCTTTTAAACTCCTCTAATTTTGCCTGTCTGTACAAGGAGGAGACAGTACTAGCTGCTTCTGTGTTCCTTAGGAGCAAAAAAACACTAGATCCAACAGCAGATTCCAAGTGTTTTAAAAGGCATTTAAAATCAAATACTGTTCTCAAATACTTTTTTCCCCCAGTAAAATAAATAATGCTTGTTTTTTTAATTGTTGACTTCCTTGTCAGGCTGCAGTATCTCAAGCTGGTGATGCATTTTGAACAAAAACTGATTCAGTACTACCTACAGTAATAATCCTTCTGTTACGTGCTTCTAGATCCAGACCTGCATTGGATAGTCTCAGAAGACGTGTTGGTCACATACAGATCTGCTTTAGAAAAGATTTTAGTTCTAAATACATTTGTGCATGGAACTGTTTTGCTTATTTTCAAAATCTGTTTGTCATTGGTTGTACAGTTTCCCTTTTGCATTTATCTTAATGTCCAGTGCATAGCTGGCCTCTTTACATTTGTCCGTTACAGCTAACGATGCAGTGTTTGGGTTGTTCAAACCACCACCCTAAAGAAAACGCAAAACCAAACAACCAAGCAGGTGTTCTTGATTTTTAAAATTAGTTAACAGTACAAAGCTGAAGTAGTCATTGCAGGACTCTTTCAAACAACCTACAGAAATAACTAACTTTTGTGGGACTGGTTTTTAGTGTAATTTTTTAATTGTTGGTGTTTGACATGAAATTGCAAAATGTATCATCTAGTGGTGCTGTTACATCTAGAAAATGGCAATTATGTTGTTTGCTTAGTATGAGTTAGTATAAATACTTTCAACTGGTAGAGGTTGGAAGATCCTTCTTGCCTTCATACGATGGAACATACAGAATAGTAAATGCAATACCTTACTGCTGGTCCTGGCTTTTGTTAATTATGTACTTGTCATCACAGCAGAAATTTCTGCTGAGCAAGGATAGCGCTAATTTCTCTTAAAGGTTATAAAACAAAATCTTACTGAAAGCATCATTTGTATTAGTAGATACATGTGGATATATGTTATTAACACTTCTGTTTTAAAGGGGATCCACTTAGTTTTGATACTGCTGCTGTTGAGGGTGGGTAGGTTTACCACTAACTCCAATGGTGCAGGATCCCAGACTCATTTTAGAGATACTCTGGCACTCATTTGTTTTAATAATTAATGATAAAATAGGAGTTGATAACCTGTTTCAGAACATCTTCAGCTGTACCTTCATTTTATTTTTAATGCCTTGGGTAAATAGCATGCTAGTATTAGTATATAAGAATTTGAACCAGAACATTTTCTTAAAAAAGAAATGCCATCTAGAATAGAATGGTATGAATGAATAAATGGATTCCTGTTATCTGTGATGAGTACTTTTGGGCATTTTTCAATTTTCCTTTTCTTTAAAAAAACATCTAGAGATTTTGAAAGGACAGTGCTGGAAATCTGAGTGTGGGCCCTCGTTCTTAGTATTCGGTGGGATAGATGGGAAGAATCGTGTTACTAAATTGGTAGTGTGAAAGTGGACCCATAGAATTGCATAAATTGCTTCATTTTTTTAATAGTGATAGAATGTATAGGAGAGCTAAGCATAATTTTGAAATATATATCTTCCTGAAAGTTATTGAATGTAAGGGAGTCTGTCTTAGTGTCTAATTATGCTAACACAGAGAGAGTATTGTTAATTGTATTAATGTAGTCTTCTTTTCTGTCATAGAGGGAAAAGGAGCAGTTCCGCAAACTGTTCATTGGTGGCTTAAGCTTTGAAACGACAGAGGAGAGCTTGAGGAGTTACTATGAGCAATGGGGAAAGCTTACAGACTGTGTGGTAAGTTGGGCATACTGATGCACAACAGTGGCATAGAATTTAGACCTTGTAGCGGTGGGGACTTTTTCTGGGTAGCTGAATGAAAAGATGGAATATTGTGTTTCCTTCAGTGTACAGTTGGTCAGCTTATGCATAATTCAGTCCACTGAAGCTAGGCACAGACTTTGCCTTGTAAGCTCTGTGGATAGAGTTAGGGAGCATTCATAATGTTTCCTGTAAAATCGCATAGATTATGTCTACTCACTGATTTCAACAGTTGAAATACTTGGGTTTCTTTTGCTGAAGTGTATTAGGGTGGTTGCATAGAGCACTGTTACATCTTTCTGATTAGTAACTTTTGGGAGAACGCCGTTAGGATGATGAGCAGCCTCAATAAAGCTGGAAAAGGCTGTCTTTCTTTGAGAATCATTTGGGTTGGAAAAGACCTTAAGATCCTAGAGTCCAACTGTAAACCTAACACTACTGAGTCAACCACTAAACCATGTCCCTAAAGCCCCATGTCTGTATGTCTTTTAAAATACTTCCAGGTACAGTGGCTCTTCCAGAAGTTCCTCCACTTAATTTGTTTTGGGAGCAATAAATACATGTTTCATAATACAAATTTAAAGTCTGTGGTCTTGAGAAAGCTTAAAAGAAATTGTTTCTTCTTTTTTGAGAAACCAAACATAAATATTGAAGAAGCAACATTTGTGAGTTACGGGTAGATTCTTGGACAACAATGGTTTGAATTTCTTTTTAATTTCTTTGATGCCAAGTAGTGCCTTCGTTCACGTAGTTGAGCAGCATGGCCTGGTACTTCATTATAGTAATGTTCTGAAATCAAATAAAGGAAAATGTAAATAAAGTGTACATGTTTTCTCCAGATGTTCGTGCTAAGCCTAACATGAGCCAGGTAGAAATGGTTTAAATGTGGTTTTGGGTTTTAGGTAATGAGGGATCCTGCAAGCAAAAGATCAAGAGGGTTTGGTTTTGTAACATTCTCCTCCATGGCTGAAGTTGACGCAGCAATGGCTGCGAGACCTCACACGATTGATGGAAGGGTGGTTGAGCCTAAGAGAGCTGTGGCTAGAGAGGTAAGTGTGGCTTATGAAAGCAGATACTTTCCATGCTTTGGAAAAAAAGGAATCTCTGTTTTGGTCAGTTATGCTCTGTTCTTGTTTTGAAATCGCCTGCACTTTAAGTTCTCTATTTAAAAGACTGTAGTTGGCATATTACCCACAGTTTTGGTCTGTTGAGTGACACTATTACATAACCGTGAGTGTGAATTACAGTGAATTCGGTTATTCTGGTTGTAGAATCATTTCTGCAAGGTACACATCTGGGGTCTGGAAGTACTCTTAGTGAAAAGGTACTGAATGGCTGTAATTATGCAAAATTCCACACAATCTCTTCCCTGTCACAGTTACTGCTTCTAAACCTCAAATTAATATACTGCTATCAGTCTCTCCTGAGTCTGTTCCAGATAATTTTGGGTGCTTCTGGAAGGTATAAAACCAACTAAAATCGGAGAATGTAGTAGGGAACTCTTTTTTTCTTTGCCCAGTGGTGGTGTCTAAAATAATCTTAGGACTACTCTGGTTTTAGCCTCAGGCATATTTGGCTTTGAGCTTCAGGGTACCAGTGAGTTGTGTGCAGGGGAGTTCAGTGCCCCTGAGAACTTGGCAGACAGGTTACTGTGGCACAGAGGTACTTGAGGAGCAAGTGCCTGGGTGTCTTCTGTTGACCATGTTGTGGGAGCTGTGGGAGGGTCTACTGGTTAAAGTTTGGACTTGGGTGTTTGATGCATTTGGAATGATAAACTGGAACTGAATGAGCTGTCCCAGAGGTCAAGGGAAATCTTATCCCAGTGTTGTTTCCATTCCCTGCAGAATGCAGGGTTGGTTAGCATGTGGGAGGGGAACAGCACCAGAAAACCCACGATGAAAGCAGCATAGGTGCACGCTGTTTATACACACAAAGCTATTGCTCTGTTGATGAATAAGTCATTCTTACCTGGTGAAGCAGCTTGGAAATGATGCTTGAAGTTTAAAAACAGCCCAGGAATGTGAGCAGTTGCCTTCATGTTTTCAGTAGGGATTAAAATACATAGCTGAGGGTTCACTGACCTTGGAGGAAGGACCTTTGCTCTTGATAGTAGGTTTCACTGCTGTTGGGGAAATGGGCAGAGGAAGCTGACAGATGTTGGCTTCAATTACAGAGATCTAGTTTAAGTTCCCACATACTTGTAGTACACCTTCTCTCTAAATACATTTAAAGGCATTTTATGTACTTTATGCCTTTCATAACACTTTAATCTGTATCTTTTTCAGTGCTTTTAAGGCTTTGACATAAAAGAGGGGAGGATAAAACCTCCAAATGATCCCAAGTTATTTCCTTTGCAGAAGGCCCTCCAAGCAGTGTTGCAGGGGCATGAGTCGTAAGAGGGCTTCCTCGGTGCTTGAAAAATCTTAGTTTATCAGTATTCCATTCCTGAAACCCTGGCAGAGTAGTGTTTGTGAAGCTGTTTTTCCTTGTGGTAATTCAAAGGATTCTTATAACAGGAATCTGGAAAACCTGGTGCTCATGTTACTGTGAAAAAACTATTTGTTGGTGGTATCAAAGAGGACACCGAAGAGCACCACCTGCGTGACTACTTTGAGGAATATGGAAAAATTGACACTATTGAAATCATTACTGACAGACAGTCTGGTAAAAAGAGAGGGTTTGGATTTGTTACATTTGATGACCATGACCCCGTGGATAAAATTGTATGTAAGTAAGCTTAATTTTGGTAGTTGTGGTGAATTGTGTGGAAACACGTGTTTTAAATAAATATGGGCTGCTTTGCTTAAAAATTGCAGTATTTTGTGGTTTGGGGTTTTTTTTGGTGGTTTTTTTTTGTTTTGTTTTGCGTTTTTTTTTTTGTGTGGGTGTGGTTTGGTTTTTTTTTTTTTAATTAATTAAGGTTGTTTATTAAATCTCTTTGGTTTTGGAAGTGTGGTACTCTTTGTTGCCAGACCAGTACTTAAATGCTGATAGTACCTTTCTTGACATGTGATTACAGTGCAGAAGTACCACACCATCAACGGCCATAACGCAGAAGTAAGGAAAGCTCTCTCTAGGCAGGAGATGCAAGAAGTTCAGAATTCTCGGAGTGGGAGAGGAGGTATGCACAAGTAACAGTTAATGGTTTGTGGCTCATTCGTGTTCACTTTCCATGATGTCATTGTTTATACATTGTAAACTGTTGCAGGGAACTTTGGTTTTGGTGATGCTCGCGGAGGTGGTGGCAACTTTGGCCCAGGACCTGGCAGCAATTTCAGAGGGGGAGCTGGTAAGACAGGCATGTTTGTAGCATTATTGTTTGGGTTTTTTTCTTATATTGTCTTTCTAGTTTGGGCTAACTTTGTAAGCTGCTGCTGTTTAACTTAAAATGCAGCTGTGGCAGTTAGGGAATTTGGGGGAAAAATAACTTCTGTAGTGCATAAATTGATGTGGCTATTCAGTAAAATGAAGTTTGGTGGTTTTTTTTGTTATTGTTTTTAAGGATTATTTTAAAAGCAAAAATTAACCTAAGTTTAATTTTAAGGAACTCAGAGATTTATTCTCTGTAATTCTATGTAGCACTTGCCTGACCTCTACAGTGGAAGGGCTATGTCCAAAATTAAAAACAAGTACCTTACAAATACAAGAAAATAGGTGATGTTGAGCAATGACTGGATGTGTTATTTCACATCTGTTTTTCTAAAGTCAAGCGCATGTGTGCTTAATAACACCTGAGATTTGGTCCTTACGGTCACAGCAGTTTGAGAGAGAATACAGTTTGTTTGCTACAGATGGATTGAAATACCTTGGGGTTTTCCCTCCCAACAGATGGATATGGAAGTGGCCGCGGTTTTGGAGATGGGTATAATGGATATGGTGGAGGACCTGGAGGTTAGTTCACTGTGATGGGTGTTTTTCTCTCATTCAGAAACATTTTTACATTCACTTACCACTTGTATAAAATCTGTATTAATTACCAAAGTGTTTTTTTTTTTGCCTTAAGAAGCAAATGTGACTGCTTGCTTATGTTAAACTTTTATATATGTTGCATTTTGTGGTTACTTCTTGGAGAATTGTACCCTTTTCTTTAGTGATGTCTCTTAAATTTCCTGGAAAACCAAAATTTTAATTAAGCCTTTTAATTGAGGCTTTTGGGCAGTCTGGCTTGTGGTGTTTAGTCACAATTTGGTTAGGGTGGGAGCTGGTGTATGCCTTGAAAAGTAGCGTCTGTAGAAATTTCTTTAGAAAAACCCTTTTCTTCCACTGTAGACTTCTAAAGGGAAAAATATCTCTTGTTGTGTAGAATTTGGTAATTTAAAGGATGATGTTGTCATAGGTGGCAACTTTGGTGGCAGTCCTGGTTATGGAGGAGGAAGAGGAGGATATGGCGGAGGAGGACCTGGATATGGCAACCAGGGTGGGGGCTACGGAGGTGGTTATGACAACTATGGAGGAGGTAACCTACTGGCTTGGAATGACCAAGTGTTTCGGTTGTGAATTAGCGCAAGTCATTTGAGGTGGGGGTGGGTTGTAAGTGTTGTCTAAGGGAGCTTGTTTTCCAAATAGTAGGAAAGAGTATGAAAAAGCAGTTCAATGCTACTGGAATACTTGTGATTCTGTAATTTATTTAAAACTCTAATAATGTGGTAACTTTGATTGCTGTATGCATTTTAGCTTATCTAGGCATTTCTCTACTTATCTGTTGATAATACAGGAAATTATGGCAGTGGAAACTATAATGACTTTGGAAACTACAACCAACAACCTTCAAATTACGGTCCAATGAAGAGTGGAAATTTTGGTGGCAGCAGGAACATGGGGGGACCATATGGTGGAGGTATTGTATATGTCCTGACCTCTCTTGGGGCCCAAGTGGGTGGGCTTATTGTTTTGAGGCGGTGGAGAGGAAAATAGGATAAGGGGTAGCTGTTTCAAACTAGAAGAGCATGTATTAAGATGGGATATAAGGAGTAAATTCTTTACAATAAGGGTGGTGAGGCACTGGAACAGGTTGTTGAGAGAAGCTGTGGATGCCCTATCCCTGGAAGTGTTCACAGTCAATTTGCATGGGCATTTGAGCAACCTGGTGTAGTGGAAGGTGTTCATATCTACAACAGGGTGTTGGATTAGATGACCTGTAAAGGTCCCATCCAACCCAAAGCATTCTACGATTCCAAGATAGACATGTAAAAACTGTGTAACATCTGCAGTAGATGGACTGCAGTGCCCATTTTCTTTCTCCAAGTTGGCTACAGTTCCTCACCATGAGTCTGTGAAGCTTGTCTTGAGGAACATTACTGTATTTTAATAGATAAATGGCAGTACTAACTTCTTAATACACTGTGTCAGCCTTATGAAACAGAAACATGAAGCCCTTTCTTTTAAGGCTTAGCATGCAAATACAGTCAGCCCTCACACACAATGGTACAGTGCATCAGACAACCTGTGACACTGTTGAATCTTCTGTGATTTCGGCATGTAATTCTTGTGGCAATCCTAGGAGGTTATTTAGAGGAAGACAGCGAAATGTTAAAATATTAGTTGCATGCGGGACCAGAGCGGATGTTCATCTTCAGACAGAATTGGAAGCATTCCTAGATTTAAGAAAATGTACTGATGTACATGTTTTGTTTTGTGTTTTTCTGCAATTGCAGGAAACTATGGTCCAGGAGGTAGTGGAGGGAGTGGTGGATACGGAGGGAGGAGCCGTTATTGAGTTTCTGCAAGCATGCCATGGGTAAGTATGTTTCTAAGTGTTAAAATGCAGTGATTCTTGAGAGTAGCTGCAGGAGTTAAAAGCTTTTTAGGATCATATTCTCTTTCCTTTAAAAAATGGTTAGATGAATAATTTCATAACCTATTTTTTTACTCTTTACTTCTGTTGAAACAGGCTTCACTGTATAAATAGGAGAGGATGAGAGCCCAGAGGTAACAGAACAGCTTCAGGTTATCGAAATAACAATGTTAAGGAAACACTTATCTCAGTCATGCATAAATATGCAGTGATATGGCAGAAGACACCAGAGCAGATGCAGAGAGCCATTTTGTGAATGGATTTGGATTATTTAATAACATTACCTTACTGTGGAGGAAGGATTGTAAAAATGCCTTTGAGACAGTTTCTTAGCTTTTTAATTGTTGTTTCTTTCTAGTGGTCTTTGTAAGTGTAGAAGCATTCCTTTGATAATGTTAAATTTGTAAGTTTCAGGTGACATGTGAAACCTTTTTTAAGATTTTTCTCAAAGTTTTGAAAAGCTATTAGCCAGGATCATGGTGTAATAAGACATAACGTTTTCCTTTTAAAAATTTAAGTGCGTGTGTAGAGTTAAGAAGCTGTTGTACATTTATGATTTAATAAAATAATTCTAAAGGAAATATTGTGTAATTTTAGATTTTTTTTTTAACATTGTAAAATAAGGCAAGGAGTGGGTAGTATAAGGTCCCACAAATAATACAAAGCACTTGTTGTACATGTAAAATTAAATGCTGGTCAGAAAAAAGTATGTTGTCTGTAAATTACCAGGTTTAAACTATCTAGATAACTTAAGGGGTATCTCTGCAAGGAGAAACACCTTTTTAGATCTTTTAGATGCTGCTTCTTCAATGGCAAGGAAAGGAGGTATCCCCAGCGAGGTACTCTTCCAGGGACACAGGTCTAGTACAAGAGAACTCTTGAAAACGTCACTAAGTTCAGCCAGTCTTAAAAAGCTGCGCTGTATTTCTGCAAAGCTTTAACTGCAGTAGTGATAAGGATGCCAACGAAGGCTGAGGGTGTAGAGCAAAATAGTTCTAAGCTTCAGTTAAACTTCTTTAGGTAAGATCTTATTTACTTTTCCTTTCTTAATGTTCGAAAACCGAGCAACTAATATTGTATGACAGTATTCTTTCAGTATAGTGATTATTGTTATGTAGTTTAACATAGCAATGAATTGATTTAACAATTACCGATTGAAATTTGTGAATCCTGTTTTCTTGTATTAAATTTTTTACAAAGAAATTTTTGTTAATTTCAGATACTTAACATATTTTTTTCCTACTGGAATCTAGCTATGATATGAACCCTGGACAAGCATAGACTGCTGCTACTGTACACTGCTACAGTTGAACAAATGAGACCTGCAAGTGTCCATTAGTAAAGCTTTGCAAGGGTTCCATCCTTGGTGTTGGTAGTTAAAATGGTAGGTCACAAGTTAATTAAATCATACAACTTTATTTTTGCATCCTGCAACATTTTTTTTTTTTTTTTCCTTGGGAGTCTATGCATTATGGTGGTTGCAAGGTAATGCAATGAAGGTAGTTCTGTGCTGTTGAAAATGAACTCTGTTGTTGTGTCTTGTCTACTGTAATCTATTTTATATAACACATTTCATCCTGAAGGTTCCCAAGTAACTCTAGACTGTTTTACGTGTCAGGAAAAAAATTGCACCACAGAATACGTCTGGCTCTGTGAAGGAATGTGTCGTCCATTCTTTTAACAACTGCATAAGCAGTTCTTTAGGAGGGGAAGTGAAAACTTCAAATGAAACTGCAGGTGGTATTTCACAAGTGTATATTATGTAAATTGGAATTTGGCTAGAATGTTGAGGTTTCCACCATTTTTTATAGTTCTTGCAGCTAGTAAACCTTAGTGCCAAATTTGGTCAGCCTTACTCTCACTGCATTGAATGTTTGCACCTCAAATTCATGAAAATCCATCAAGTAATGTATTCAGAGTAAGGGTGGCATACTCTACTAGATTTGGATTTTAAATAAAAATTGACAAAAACAAACAATAAAGGCAAGAAAAAAAAAATTGCCCCAATTTCAAAGTTCCATTGCCTTTAAAAGGCTACCCGCTGAAGAATGTGGACTCAGCTAACAAAAGTCCTGTTCCTTTTTGTATTAGACACACCAGTGAACTGCTTATACTTTTTTCTTAAAAAAAAAAAAAAAAAAAAAAAAGCTGAAGTTCCCCTATTGATAATTTGGTTTAGACATATGTGATAAACATCTTCAGATACACTTTTTTTTTCTTTGGCAGGAAGGTGCCATGCTGCAGGTAACTAATGAAGAAGTGGTCAACCACAGAAACGCTTCAAGAAATAAGAAATTCTGTATCATCAGAAAATAGTTGTTTTTGCTGCCTTCATTAAAAATCTAGAGGTTAAATGAATACTGATAAAACATCACAATTAGTACAGCTCCCTGTAATGCTGGGTTTTTTAAATTATAGTAATAATGTCTTGTAAACCTTTCAAATAAAATTCAAATTCATTAGGAGAAACAAATCACTAATGTTAAAATAGCAAACATTCTGTGAGTAGAAAATTTAACTACATATTTTTATAACTTTCATAGCTTTAAAATAAAGTATTTTTTATACCAAAGTAGTTCTAGTGTAATGCTTAATAAAATTTAGCGTGTGTCTAACATTAAATAATGTTTATGTGCAGCTTTTAGACCCTTTCATGATTGGAAACATTCCATTTTAAGGTGGATTTAAAACAAAGTCAACATGGCAAGTGTATTCGCAGAACTTTTGTATGGGCATCTGTTCTCTGTTGGGAGAAACAGTGCTACAAATTAAAAATGCCTATCTTATTGCTGTTGGACACAATTGCTTTAAAATTAGCTTTTTGACTGTGTTTTATATCACTATATTAAAATAACTCCTCCTTTCCTGTTAATGAAGCTAACCACTTAAGACAGTTTGTCAAAATGTGCTAGGACTATAGCTTTACCCTTTTCACCTGTAAAGAGCTTTTAGCATGAAGAGAGAAAGCGAATGGAATGTATAGTTCCTGCTGTACCAGAACTGTATTACTGATAGCTGCATCTTGTGGGGATACAAACAAACCCCTGCCAAAGTAAAAACTGACTCCAGACCTCCACCAAACCAAACTCCCAAGTGTGACCTTGGGAAAGCTTTAGCTGGGAATGTATATGAAGGAAGTTTTCTTCTGTTATGTACATACACAGTTTATTTTAAACTTGACATTTACATGCTTAGCTTTGGCAGAGTCATCATGTCTTTAACTTTCTTTATATCATTCAAAAATATTCTTTACGGTTTCTTTTTTTTCCTGTTTCTTAAGTTGAACTTTGAAATACTGCAGCCCACCGGTTAGCTATGCAAATGGAATCAGAAAATGAAGACACACAATCTGCTTTACTTTCTTCTTTCCAACAGAATGAATTGACCAGATGATCAGGAATTTGCCTTCTTTCCTATAATTTAGATATAGTTGATGGAAGTTTTTTCTTTACAGATGCCAAGTCCACAATCAAAAACAAAAACAACTACACCGATGGGTGCTTCAGAGGGGAATAATTCCATTCTGTCTTTCTGTTGGAGACAGTCTTTCAGAAGTTTTGCAACAAGGTTTCACGTTTATGTAATTCAAGTAGGTTATGTTTTCCATGATGAGGCTGTTTTAAATTTTGATCTACTGGTTGTGGGAGAAGGGTGTGTATAGGGGACAGCAGTATGCCAAAACTGAGGTACTGGATTATGTTCGAGTTTTGAAAGCATGGAGTATTTTCAGTAAGTTTCCTGTTGTCTTAACTGTTGAACTTCCATGACACTTTCTTTCTTGGTATGTTGTTCAGAATTGGAAAGTGACAACAGTGTTGACAGATGAATTCAGTGAGAGACATTTTGAGTCAGCCTGATAAAGAAAGCTCACAACTTTGAATATAAACAGTGTGTGGTCAATTACTGGTCCTCTCATTGGTAGACAGTGTGTACTTTTCTAATTTCTAAGTTCTTATGTCATGATAGACTTTGTTTTCAAAGCAAGGGTTACACTGATGATCATTATGTTTCAGCTTGTCAGTACTAGGCCCAGCTTGCTCACAGCAAACACTTTCTACAGCAAACTGAGGTGGGGGGGAATTGAAAGACAACTTGCTTTGGTAACCTGGAGAGGGGAGTGGGGGGGAGAACAACAAAAACCAAACCCTAGAGTGTATGACTTGGATTCATAGTGGTAAAGAGAGGTCAGTGCTGTGGTTCTAGCTACTCAGACTATGTGTTCTCTGTGGTATTCACAATGACAGTTGAGTTTTATTCACTTCTATTACTTGTGGTTTCAAGTATTTCAGAAAACATGAAAAAATACTTCAAATGTAAAATCAGCGGGAATTGAACTTGATCATGCGTGGGGCAGAAGAGTGTCTTCTTTTAGTTGTATGATGAATGTACATATCACCTTGGGGATGAATTCATGCTACTTGGGAAGGAAAAACAATCCCCAAACATTGAATTTTGAGGGAGCTGTCAGCTGAGTATTCTGGCAGCTTGATCCCATTTGTGAAAGGGGAGGATTTGCTGAGGACGTACTGGGCATACGTGCCCTGTAGCTTCAGTATTTTGGTTTGTTGTCAAAGCAGAGTGCATGACTCAAGCGAAATCTTGCAGCAGGGCTGCTACTTTTCTTTCTCCGGAGGGAGACGCCAGGTTCTCTTCTCGTACAGCAATGCAGTAGGAATGGAATGCACATGAGTGTGACGTTGATCTGTTTCGTCCCGAGTCATATTGCCCTTTTTAACAGATGGCGTGTTCTTGCTTTGTAGCTGGTGTTGATTTGCGTTGCACCAGAAGTTTTAGTGTTGTTGGAAGCTACTCCAGTTAATGTAGCACGAACTGGTTTATCAACAGCGGAAGTGTCTAAATGTTTGTGAGACTTGGTGAACATATTAGGCCAACGGTGTTTGGGGACCGTGTAGTTTACAACCTAACTTGTGTATGTGACCTTCCATGCTGCTTAATGGTATGAACAGGGTTGGGGAAGTCCTAGAAAGTTCTCACCAACATGTGATTCACGCCCACCACACCACTGCTCCTTTCTTGGTCTGTTTTGGGTGTTCTGTGAACATCAATGATTGATGCATTTAATGGCGTCCATAGTAGCTGTGCAGCAGGTCTCCAGTTGCAATGCTTTCAAGAGCTACACTACAGTAATAAGACTTCACATGTCTCTTTGTGTTAATAAACAGTTTTTCACTAGAGCCTGGTGCTAAGTGTCTTGTTGCTTCATTTATAGGACTCTGCCTACTCTGCTTTCAAAATTCTCATTAGAACCATACTTCTGACTCTGATAAGGTAAAAATGTGTGTATTTTAGGACAAATACTGTGCTGTTAAACCTGATCTTTATGAAGTTGCTGTGTTCTCCTTTTCCACTGAAGAAGTATTACTCTGGTTACCCCATCTAAAACTAGATTGTAAGCTCTTGAGCAGGAATAGCCTTCACTTGTAAAATTTAGCTGCTCTGTAAAAAGCCAAGTGTGCTGAATAAAACCAAAAACATGAAGCTACAGCTACACTTTGGTGCAGTACTGTTAGTGGTCATTCAGAGTGCGTAGTGCTGCCAGCAGTGTGCTGTGTCTCTTCTCCCAGGGCTTATTTGTGGTACACCCCTACCTGAGCCTGCAGCCTTACAGGTCATAAAGGATGGTCGGGGTATTGTGTTCTAATGAAGTGCTAAAGGGGTTTGTTCCTAACAGGTAACAGGTACGTACCTGGGAGCAGCCAGTGCTGTTCCCTGTGTCTGTTCCTGCCAGCAGTCATGGGGACAGTCACTTCTGTGTGATTTACTCACCACACTGTTTTTTTCCCTTTACAGTTCCTCAATCTGACCATTTCTAACCTCTTGCAGATAACCTCTTTTCATTATTAACATAACAAAAATGCAGTTTACTGCTCACATGTTGTGGACTAAAGAGCTTTACCATGGGAGCAGTATTTTAATGACAACTCCGACCTTGGTATTTCCATCTTTTTTATAGCTAAAGCTTTGCAATTTTCTAGCAGTGTAACAAGCCTTAAAAAAAGGGTGTTTTATTGTTCCTACTGGGGAGAGATGGCTTCCTTTGTGTTCCCGTTCAGTAAGGCAAGATGCAGCCCCAACAGCTTTTTAACTAGACAGCTGGCTCCAGAGTAAACTTGATAACCACATCACACCTTTCTACACAGCATAGTTCCTGGTTTGTACACTGGGAATTTGGGTTTCTGAGAGTGACAGTCTGTCAATAAGAAAGCCAAGGTAGACTTCAGTCAGGGGATTCCCACCTTTCACAGCTATTTCAGCTGAAGGCTCTCTGTATCAGTGCTGTTCTGAATAGCTCCTTGCCTCCTGCGCAGTAGATTTTCAGCCTGTCAAGGAGACAGTCTTAAGGCTGCTACATGAAGCATATTAAAAGTAGCTTCAGGAACCCTTTCTCTTGGGAGGAAAACTTGCTATAAAGTCTGCTCTTTTATGTATAGCCTAACTTTCACAAATCTTCAGGATGTGAAAATGTGAGGCGTAAGTCAAGCCTAAGTAATGCTTGTGGGGTTTGTCTGTAAATGGGCTAGTCACAAAGCAGGTTTTAAGTGAAACTAATAGCAGTCTAGTAAAACTGAGGCTGGGGAGGGAACCAAAACAAACCAATCAGACATTCTGAATTCTGCCTATAATTTTGTCATTTTTGTGGGTAGGTAGCTGAAGATAGGTCTAGACGCACTATCGTTTTCTCCAAATGCCCAGTGTCTGTCATCAGCACTGTTGCAACTCACAGTCCATCTAAAATTAATTCACCTGATACATTTTATAGAAGTATAGTTGCTAGCTGGCTCTTGGAAATTTGCAATTCGTATACAAGCTTATTCAAGAAATAGTTGTTGAACATGAGTGGAATTACCTGAGGGCAGGTCATTGTAACTTTCCAATCTGCAAATTTACAGGTAATGGTGTGGGTGGGGTTGGGGCTTGCTGCATCATCTGGATGGAGGCAGCTGGATCAGCTGGAGTATGCTGCTCTCTATTGGGATTGTTCTATGAAAGTTTGTTTAGCATATGCTGAAATTTAACCATGTAACTTGCCTTGTGTGTATGCTTCATTGGTAGCTGGCTTCGTAAGACTTTGTACTGATGCTGAAGTGAGCATCAGAAGGTTTAACCTTTTTTGTTGTTTTGTGTGTGTTTGTTTTTTTCCCCTCCCTTCTATCTAGGACTGTAGAAACTTGCTTTGCAAGACCCTAAAACAGAAATACTTGAGTTTCTGGTTTTATCAGTTAGGGGTCTGATCCAGTTATCTACCAAAACATGTGCACAGCATTTCAAATTCTTATGTCATTTAATTAAAATATGACAATTGTGCTGACTGCGACACAAAGTTCACAATTCATTATATGTACCTGTTGACTATTTTGGTTAAAATTAATGTCCTAGCCCTTAAATAAACTTATGAATATCAGCTAGGATCAATCCATTTCACACTGCGCTAATGAAAGTGTCGCAGATGAATTTACGCTACCGATTTGAGGCTGTGGCAAAACTGACCAACTAACAGATGCAAGCATTTGAAGAAATTCTTTAAATATTAATATCAATTCAGTGTGTTTGGCACTCTGTGGCTGTGCTCCCTTTTTTAGAAAATGCTGTGTTTACAGTGACTGGTTGCATCAAGTGCAACCAACCAACATGGTTTACATGCTAATGGCATAGTTTGTACAACTGGTGTTTAAACTTGTATATATGTGTAGTTTTAGTGTGTTTGGTGCAAGTGCCTTTTCTAATGTACCTGACCAGAACATTGCTACATTGTCATCATGCTGTGATCAGTAAGATTTTTTTCCCATAACAGTTTTTATGATATAAACATATTTGTTGCTATCTCATTGTTAATATTACTGTTTTAAGCTCTTAAAAACTAGGATACTTCTTCTTCCTTTTAGGCTAACATTTTTACAGACCTTTTCAAGTTGTAAAATAGAAAAGGATAAGCTGTTAGGAATAAGCATGTCAGCAAATAAAAATGTCATCTTTTTCACAGCGCAAAAAAATACCAAACCCAAAAGCTTTTTATTCAAAGCCACTACCTGAGTGTAACCTCATTATCACAAGTACAGATAAATAATTTGGTTCCATTTAATTTAAAGAGCTGGTGAAAATGTAATGTAAAATAAATAAATCCCTAACATTAAGGATGCTTTAAAAATACCAGTTTTGAAAAGCTAAAAAGAAAAGCTTTAGTACTTCCTGAGCAGGGTGTCGAAATGGGGGGGAAAGGGAAGGTAAATGCATGACAGACTAGGAAACAGAACAGGAACTCACCATCACTTTTTGATGGAAAAAAGTTGGGAATTATTCAGCTGCAGAGGATGAAGGTAAGACAACATTGAAGGAGAAGCTAATTTTTCAGAATCTATATGCAGGTTGATCATGAGTTGTGAAATTAATTGGTACATTTTCTTGGAGACACGATGGTGAAAGTAGTGAAAAATGCTGTAGCCTCCTGTAGGCCTGAGGAAAGCTAAGAAAAGCAGAAGAGTTCTGAACAACTACAGGTGTATTTTCTTAGGAATACATAAATCCACAGCGAATTTAAGGTGGTGATGAACTTAAGCTACAAATTTTCTTTCAGTCCTAAAATAGAGTAATAAAATCAAGTCACTTTGTGTATGAACAATCAAGTAAATACTTGAGACTAAAACACGTTTTTCTTCAATGTGTAACTTTAGATCAAAGTTTTCTCTTTTCCCTCACTGATGTTCTCCCCCTCCCTCATCTCCAGAAACTAAACTATTATTACATAGGTCTATATAACTGCACTGATGGCCTAACTCCTTTAATTATAATTAAAACTAAATGGATTTGCTCATTCAGAAGCTTCTGCTGGTAGACTTTCTAACATCGGAGTCAGCTGGCTTTGCCAGACTCTTCAACATGCAGTCTTCCTCCTCAAATGCAGTCTTGTCTGGTTGTACTAATGTGATTGCTGACCTCCGCTCGTGTATCTTACAGTAAACTCACCTAAAAGATGATGGGGATAAAAAAATGGGACCTTTTATAAAATGAATGCCTCTACATTCCTCAACTGCAGTCTTGCTTTTTTTTTTTTTTTTATATGCCACTGTTTGAATCTATTAAAGTCAAAATGTTAGAGGTTAAATTTTTCTCTTAGCTGTCATGAATACTGTTTCCCGTTTGTACACAGCATAACCTGTGCTGACATATGGCAAGAGGAAGCAGGAAGGGTGCAGAAGAAAAGAGACTGAAGGGAGGGGAGGAGGAGAACTCCTGAAGGACAGTGAGAGGCTGGTTAGTGTGAAGAGCTGAAAATACACTTGCTGCTAAGTGTACATCAAACTACAGCCTACATGTTCATCTGATACAGTCTAAGAAAAGGTTTTTTTAGGAGGGGGTGGTCCTACCCCTTCTCTGGTGGTGTTTTTGATGACCACCTGATTCCTGGGTAAGCTGGTTCAAGGTGCTGAGCTGTTAGAAAACTGACCTAGCTCACTGGCTGGATTTAACCAGTGCAAACAGTGGTGTAAGAAAAGAGGGAAGGAGGACAGGACATTCTTCCTGCTTGTCTTTCAGTTTATAAACCTTCTGGGGCTGTGAGCTGCTACATTTGGCTTAGCTCCTACTTAACTGAGGTCTATTGTGTTCAGATTTCAACTCTTTCACTAATCAGTTTGGAGGAGACATTCTCCTCATAGATCACACCTTCTGTGGCTGTCTTTTAACTTTAAATGACTACTCAGTTTTTCTTTACAAAAATAAAGCTGCTGTATAGTCCCTTCAGCCCTGAAGTCCAGATGATAAATGAGTAGTGCCCACCTTTTGTGGATTTTATAGTTGCTGAGTACTAGAAGCACAAAGCCACTGCACAAGATTGTGTCAGGACACTAATAAATAGTCATAAAATACATGGATACAAAAAAGAAAAAGTGAATGCATGAAGCAGTAAGTACATGATACAAGTCTTCCATAGCTGAGCATCCCTTCTGTGGTGCAGGAGAGGATGTTTCTGACTGCAATTCATTGAACAATGTAAAAAGCTATTTCCACAGGGAAGGCATGATGTACATGTTAAGTTCTCTACTATGCTTATGGGAAGCTTAGGTAACAAAAGGAAGTCTTGCCTTATTTCTCCTGCGGGTTTACTTTGTACTAGGCCACTTGTAGTCTGAGAGATACAACTGGTATTTTTAATTAATCCCTTGAAAAGAAATATTCTTAGCACATTAACTATTAAAAATATCCACCACACTGAAGAGTTGGTACCTGGAAAAAACAAGCATTCCCTTTTCAACAGATTGTCACAAGATGGTAATGCATTAGTAGTCTTAAAATATGCAACTGTTTATTAAAGCTACGTACAGCCAAATTCAAATGATGCAAACAGAAAACTGATGAACTTCTGAACCTTGTGTGCAATCCATTACTAAAGCTAAACAGAGGAGGCGGCAAATTATTGGCTGGAAGGCACTATCCAGCTTACAGATTCCCAAAACTAGGTGTTCTAGGGGTAAACCTGAAGACATGAATGACCTTGTAAGGTTCCTACAATAGGAAACTTGTAAAATGCCCTTGGAGTACTGCAAAAAGGGAATGCAGCAGTAGCTTCATGGTTAATGATTGCAGCAGTGAGCTGTGGGAGAGGAGGGAGACTCCCATTAAGATAACTTTTTTTTTTTTGTGAAGATGGGCACCCAGAAGATAAATAATAGTATCAGAAGCCCAGAAGATAAAACATTTTTGCCACTAATGCCGACTGACCTCATGTGCAGTGAAGATGGGTCTGTTCTTCTTGAGGGTAATATTCTTTGTAAGCACTTGATCTAATATTTCTGGCAACTCTAATATTTGGCTACAAATACTTAATAGCTGCTAGTGCTTAACTCACTGTTGCTCTAGAGAAACACCAAAAGCTGCTGTATAAATATGAATGCGCATTAGAAATTATTAAAGGAAATTAATAATTGAACTAATTCAGTTGTCCAATGGCTCCATTCAACTTTGAACACGAGGTGACAGAGAAGACAGGACTTTGCAATTTTAAAATTCCAGACAAATTGCTGGGGAAAATTTTTCCAATAAAACCAACAACAGTTGCTGTTAAAGGTGCTGGTATCCACCTTTTATGTCTTCAGGTAAGTTTTACTGCATTGATTTGCTGATAAAATCACTGTTGTGGCTTTGTTGTTTAAGTGTGCTTTTTTTTTTTTTTAAATTAGACAAAACAGGGTAAGTCATTATCTAATAATCACTGACCGTAGCCCAATACTTGTGTTTTCTCACTTCTAGCATTTTCCATCTACAGCAACAGAAGCTGTAAACAGCCCTCTAAAGAGAGAAGGGAATGTACATGCTTGTGGTCACTCACTGTTACTTTACATAAAAGGAGGTAAAAATCTAAGTCTAGGAAGAAAGGGAGTACAGCTCTGTGAAACACTGCTGCTGACCTGGCCATCTTCATCCTGTTGGGAGATGTCACATTGCTAGAATGAGCAGAATAACTCCACTGCAAGAGCATCTTACTCCACCCCACAACAGCAGAACTGCATTTTCCTCCTCTCTGAGGCTCTCTCTAGCCACCTTTGTGGAAAAATCAAGTATTTTTTTCAAAGCCTAGCTGCTGGGCAGGGGCAAACAGGCTGGTGGGAAACCCAGATCCAAAGTTCTCAGCTCTCACAAGATCTTAACAAGAATGAATCCTCTTTTCATTGTAGCTCTGAGAACAACATGCAGCTGTTTCAGTATAACATCATTAACATTATTTCTCTTCCTTCTAGTTATAATACATTAGAAACTGAACAATCCAATTTCCCAAATGTAATCCTACATCTGATCATCAAGCTTTACATAAGTGGTAAAAGCTGTGTATTTTAGCATCCATGTCTCAAGTGTCTGTAGGCCAAAAAAAATCCTTGCCCACAAAACCACCACCTTCATGATGGAGAAAATAAAGTGAAATTGAAAAATGGTTACTTGCCAGTGATTTCTGTAAACTTCAGGATGTTTTAGCTACATAAGCTGGGGGGTCACAGTTTTAGAGAAGGTGTACAAGGGCATCATTCACGAAGTTATCATTTGAAGTTACTCCTCCGTTGTGCCCTTGCAAGGGACAATCCAAATGAAAAGAGGAAATCAGTTATTCCTTTCAAAAACTTTAATTTCATTTTTTTTCCACTACTCTCTGTCATAATACTTATATCCTCCCTCCCTCTTTACAGTTTTGCCGCCTTCTATTTTTTTCAGCCTTTACTTGATTTATGTCTTCCTTCTCCTCTTGCAGTTCTAGCTGATCATCTCCTTGGTTGGACAGCAGTCATCCAAAGCTTCCTGACATGCTTTCAGGTCGGCATCCTGAAGACACATATAAGTTACTTCTATTAAACAACACACTATCAACATTAATCTTTAAAATGCACTTTTTTCTACAGCTATAGCATTTAAAATTAAATACACACTGAAGAGTTCATGCATGTGGATGAGCTGTATCTGTGGGCAGAATGAGACCAATGTCAGTTCATGAGTGCAGACCCTACCTCCTCTTTCAGTACCCAGGCACTGAACCCTACTGAACTGTAGAAATGAACTAGAAACAAATTCTTCTAAAACAGCCACATGGTGATGTGGTTTCACAAAGTTTGGGCTATCAGTGTCTTTCAGATGTCATTTCACAACAACATATCCAAGCCAGATATATACTCAGTGATGGAACCTTAAAATAGGTGATAATACACAGCCAGTTAGCAAAATCCCTCACTTTTTCCCTCAGAAAAACAATTGCATTAACATATACTGTAAAAGCAGCTGTTTCCCCATTTCATCCATTTAGTTCCCATTCCCCAGCTCCCATTTATCCAAATTTTTTTTTTTTTTTTTAAATCTCCAGGAACAAAATTGTTGTGATAAAGTGGTCTCAGAAGCATTTTTCAAGTTATCTTTTATCTATAGTCATATCAGCATACAACTTATTATAGGGCTGGGGTATTGCTGGTGTTAGAAAGAAATACTGCTAAGGTCTTTGCATGATTATATTTCTAAAAACTTTGTATTTCAGCTTTTACAGGGCAAGTCTGAGTTATTAAAAAGTGTGAAACTCAGTGGAATGGCATCCAGAAACCCAAGTAGCCATAAAGCCACTGCATTAGTTCCCTATATCCCCAGCAAAATGTTATGGCACGAGCAGAAAAGCCAAGCTCTCTGCAACAGCAAGTATAATGAGTTAGTGTTTTGTTCTAAAAATCACAAAGCACTTTTATCATGGCTTAACCTCAGCCAGCAACCAAGCACCATGCAGCCAGTGGTTCATTCCTCCTCTCTCCCCCATCCCACCAGTCAGGTGGGGAGAAAAATCAAAACCAAACAAAACTCATGGGTTGAGTTAAAACCAACTTAATAATTGAAATAAAAATAAAATCATATTAGTAATAATAATGAAAAGGAAGGTAACAAAAAGAATGAAAGAAAACCCAAGAAAAGGCAAGTGATGCACAATGCAATTGCTCAGCCAGTCCCTGAGCAGCAATCAACCCCTCCTGGCCAACTGCCCCCAGTTTACACACTGGCATGACACCATATGGTATGGAATATTCATCCCTCCAGCCAGTTTGGGTCAACTGTCCTGGATGTGTCCCCTCCCAATTTCTTGTGCACCCCCAACCTCCTCACTGCAGGGCATGAGAAGTTGAGAAGTGTCTGACTTGAAATAAGCACTACTTAGCAACAACTACATCAGTGTGTTACCAACATTATTTTCATCCTGAAACCAAAATGCGGCACTGCATCAGCTGCTAGGGAGAAAATTAATTGTAGCCCAGCTGAAACTAGGGCAACTTTATGGATTTCCCATGCAAGCATAAGCTATAGATAAAAACTGAAGTTATAACCATCATCAAAATGTGTAAAGATTTTTTTAAGATTACATATAAAACACATTAAAAACTAATCATAAGGTTTTAAAAGATAACTCTATAATAAAATTCAATATAATTTGAAAATAAAGTCATAATGTAATTTTATTTATGCTATTAATTTTTAAAATTATTAAAATAATTTAACCTATTTGTTGGCTTTCCATTTTTCTGTACTTTCTTCTCAAGGATTGCAAGGGAGATTTAATTTTATAAACAGTCATTTCTAACAGCCAATAGATATACAGGATACTCACCTATTACTCACGTAGGACGTACTTTCCCTCAAAATGCATAATAATGCTAGTTATTAAAAATTATATTCCAATATACTATGTCTTCTTTGTCAGATGCAGTTGGAAATAAACAGATGACTTATTGCCAAATATGAGAAAATAGATTTACTTTTCCAAACACACACAAAACTTTTTTTTCCTCTACACAGTAAAACAGTAGGAGAGGGAATTTAGCCTACAGGACATTGAGAACATGGTAACTAGTTACTTGGAAACACTTAAATTAGTTCAGTGGAGCTACTCTCAGGCATGAATTTAGTCCCATACTTACATATTTGCAAGATCAGGGATAGTCTTTGATTTTGCAAAAAAACAACCTAACACTTGTCCAGTGAATATATTCTATTAGCATCCTGACTGATAAAATTCATCAGCATCAAGAGCAGAGAAGTAGTCAAGGACCACTGCTATTAAAGACCTTTAAGCAGCTGCTCTTAAACCAAGTGACAAAACCCAGTACTGCTCTGCCACACAGCATTTCTGCCCTGTTGCTTATTTTGCATTAATGGTAGCAGCAGAAATAGTAATTGAGTTATAGTAATGCCACTGTGAGCCCAAGAACTAGATCAAGACCACATGTGGTTGGGTGTCTCTATAGAGAAAGAGACTGAGTCGGCTACATTTGGAAAAAAAACAGTATTACCACCAAACCAATTTACTGCAGTAGCCTCCACACTTCTACCACAAGCATAAAGCAGGAGATTTATACTGAAACTCTCACAAAATAATAAAAAAATAAAAAAATTAAACTCCAAACCTCCAAGTATCTCAAATTCTAGTCTTGCTTCTGCCACTTACTAGTTTCAGCTGGACTAGAAAACAATCTGAGACTGATTCATCAAATTATCCTCTAGCCTTATGGGCTGGAGGGCTGGTCTTGAGCTCCATATCAGCCCTTTCCCCCAAGGTACAGCCTACCACAAGTCAGCTATCAGCTTCAGTTTGTTCATCTTTGGAGTATGAAAAACTGTAATTTGTGTCAAATCTGCTACTTAAAGTGGTCCAAGGATCACTGTGGAGGTAAAAGAAAGTATGATTTTGTGGGTGACCCTAGTCTATGCTTAATTGGAAGGATGCTGCCTGCTCTGGGAAGTTTCCAGAGTTTCTTACTATGTTAAAAATAGGGCCCGCAGTTTCCAATTAAGTACATCAGAGAATTGACCTCAACGTGAATTGGGTGCACTGTACATCGAACCAGCCCTTCACATATCTCCTTGCCTTGCTTTCCACACCCATTTGTGATCCATAAAACAACATGTAGGGAGCAGAACCTGTAATGGTGTCAGAACACAAACAGGTCTACTGTGATGCACTGGATGGGTGAAGATCTCGCTCTAGAAGCAGCAGAAAGCATGAGGGAGCTGTCTTCAGCTACTGACCAGCATGCAGCTGGCAAACAGGGCTAAAACTACACAGCTAAGGGCTATAGTGCACAGAAATATCCAAACTAATTCTGGAGTAACAGAAACAGCAGAACAGAACAGACAGGGTGGTTTGCAGGGTGTACAAGGCAGCACTGGGAGGCAGGGGGTACGTGCCCCAAGAAAGCTCCATTTCACTGCAGTCAAACTTTGAGTTACCTCTGCTAATATCCCAGCACCAGAGAACAGGTATACGACCACGATTATCTGCAAAATGACATTTTGTGTGCCAACTACTCATGTACACTGTTCGTACGCTGTCCTCCAATTCCTCTACATTGCATTCTCTTTATTTTAGTTGTAAAACTTTAAATTGCTCCATTACTGTCATTAGCCTTGGAGATGCTTTGCTGCAAACTTGTCCCTGCTTTGCTAACTCTACTTCTCTGTAGAACTGGCCCTGTCCTTGCTACCAGCTGAAAAGATGCTGCACAGACCTGGTGACCTTTGCCACATTTTGAATAATTAAGTAGAATCTCCAGAAAATTGTCCCACACGAGTAGAATCAGGCAAAATAAATACAGCTTCTTTTAACATAACCAGTAGTTTCACTTTATTATTTTGCAGAAGTACAAATAGTCATTAAACTTAATGATGCATAGCTGTTATTACAAAGCTTTAAAGTTACCGATGCTGCTCCTTGCCTGTGTACTTTAAATACGCAATGATAATCTTACCAATTAATATCTACTGAATCTCAGCTAAAAAGCAAAATGTTTCTTGCTGTTTCTCTACATTCATAATTAGCCCTAAAATAACTTGAAACCGCAGGAACAGAAGAGGACTTTCTTATTTGATATGCAGTCAGGGTTCCGAAAGCATGGAGGGGTGGAATGGCTGATGGAAATATGTTACATACGACTAGGCTTAAAAAAACCCTGCCAACCAAACAGTAAACCATGCTAAGCAATACAATTGAACAATTCAAATGGAACATAACCGTGACTCCAAATATGGCACCTGTCAGATATCTCTGACACATCCACTCCAAATCCTAATAACACTGTCCGGGCTGCAATCTATGCACACCACTACAGGTGCTCCTGCTTGTTGCAGTGAGTTATTGGCACCTCTCCGACCACATAACTTCAGAAACAAAAGCACAAGGGCTCTAGATAGCATGGCTTAGCTATGTCAGCTATTACAAGGCATGTATACTCTGTGCACTCTACATGTTTGACACATACAGAGAATTAACACCAACCTGCTCCCAAATGGAGGCAGGGACAGGTCCAGACTGAACACTATAAATACTATTGTCACTAATTTCAGTTATGGAGCTGCTTTTCATGCCAAAGGCAGTTTGATATTCCTTTAAAAAGGAACCTTTTAAATGGCTTTTGAAATATAAACCGAACAGTTTTACACTGTAGCTGTTTTGTCCTGTGCTGGCGTTTTGTAGCAGAAACTAATTTCATCCTACAGGATGCAACATCTCTGACAGTAAATCTGATTAAAGTTGTGAAATTTCTTCTGTCACTGCAGAGTAAGCATATGAGGAGAGAATGATTTTTTTCTCTATGCCTCTGCTATCCCAAGATACTTTCTCTTACGTTGAGTGAATTACACAACATCAGGATTCGCTGAGACTCTTTTTTCCCTTCTCTTTCTCTACCCTTGCCCAGGCTATAGATTGCTCGTATATCCTCATTGGTATGACATAGCCGCTACCAAATAAAAGTCTCAAGGGACTGCCCTTTCTGGTAAAACTTCCACACCTCTGTTCTAGATGCCTTCTTTTTGACCTCTCCCAGGCAAACACTTTCTCAGGTGTCCAGCTCCCCCCTGTCTCAAGCTACCAGCCTCACTGCAATACTAAACACCTGCCAACTCACAGCTCTGAACAGTGTTAAAATCCACACTCTGACACCTCTGGAATTTTAGTATCTTCACCTTCCAATTACAGATTACAACCATATGTAATTCCTCTTCTGTTTCCTACATTTACCATAATAATTATTTCTTCTTTACGCACAGTATTTCCCTCTTCTCACACACAGTTCTCATGCACACCCTTACGCTTCGCTTACCCCACCTCTTTCTGAAATACCACACAGCCCTTCACACACGTTGTTATTAAACCTAGGCGAGTTCTGGCTAACAGGCAAGACCCAACCATGAGCATGGACATGGCCCATTCACTTATTTGCAGATGTCCCTTCTCAGCAATACTGCCATGCCCTAGTGCAGAGTTCTAAATAAAAAAAAAAATAATAATAATTGCATACACTCTGTAAGCTAAGCACACAGCTTCAGTGGGACTGTTCTGAGGCTATAGAAAATCCTTCAGGAAAAAAAAAAGCCTGGTTTCTACTTACCTTCGCTCTACCTAACTTTTGACACTCACCAAGGAAAAAAAATTCATAACTCAAACTATTCTCACTCTGTGTAAGTACTCCAAGTGGTGCCCAAAGTCTGGGGTGGATTCATTCCCTCCAGTGCTTTAGTACTGCAAAACTCTGCCTCTAGCAGCCTCCAAAGAACAGCACTCATATGAGCTTTTACATAACCTGACCCAAACTGCCCTTTCTGAACATGAACATAGACACTACAGTACAAACAATACAAATTACCCACAGTGAATCTTCTAAACCTTTTAATTCATGAACAACAGCACTGTTAATTAGAGCAGATGCTCTTTAATCAAGTACACAAATTCAGCTCTTGGGAAGGGCTTCAGGAGATGTCACAGAGAATGTAATACATCCAGATACTGCAAAACCTACTTGGTTTGGGTGGGAGCAAAGCCTTCCTCCTCGGTCCTATCCCAGAGCTGGAGCATATCCTACAAACAGCATGATGACCTAGCACAGCAACTGCTGCCCTCATTCAGGCACTGCCTCTTCTGCTGGCATGGGAAGCATCAGTGCCTGGGAGCTCATGCAATTTGGAAAGTGATAACATTTTTACTGTAAGATTCAGGCCACAGATAAAAACCTGAAGAGCTAGGTAGTCTGTTCCTCCTCATCTAAGTAGTTCTCCATGTACATTCCATGTAAGATAAAGACCTCATCCAATTTTTATACTCCCTTCCTTCAAATATCTACATACACATAGAAATACTGGTATACAGAAAGAAAGGGGAAAGGAAAACACTGAATTAAGTAGGGCAGCTCTTAATTCTCATACCAATCTTCAGCTAAGATGCTGTTGTATGACCAGCTTCTGGAGATTCTCTGTATTTGTGAATACTATTACCATATACATAGAATTGATGCCACATCTTGCAGCACTGAGGTCCCCACTCCCCACACACAGTTTTTAAGGTGCTTTGAAAAATGTGTATTGTTCATTTTACACATGGACTCATGGCTCAGTGTAACAGCTTTTGCAAGTGCTGTCAGGGCAGGGTTGCAGTGAGAATCCTAAGGCAAATGCAGCTGGCAGAGCGGGGCACAGGTTGCATCCCAGGTTAAGTGCCTGTGAGATGGCCTCTTTTTCCCCCCATGTCCTGGTTCCGTGTAAAAAGGGGTTCAGGGCAGGACCCACACGGAACAGAACTATGTACTCGCCTCCCCCCCCCCCCCGAGAGAGAGAGACACTTTTGAAAAAAAAATGAAGTATATTGTTCAACAAGGAACAGAAAACGAGAAAGGCAGGTAAGGAAAATAATGTATACAAAGATTAGGGGAATAATACAAAAAATAAAATATACAAAACCCTCAGAAATGGTTCCAGGGTCCCACAGAGTGAAAGGAGAACTTTCCTCTCCGAGCTCCAAGGCAGGAGTGAAATTGGAAACCATTCCCTGCCTCTTATCAGAGTGTGTGTGGGAAGGGGAGGGAATACAATGGTTTCACCCCCACCTGGGGTCCTCCCAGTTGCTGGAAGGTCACGACCCCATTCTAAGCCTCAAACCAAAACACCCCAGCAGTGTAAGATCTATATCCAGTGTCAGCTGCATGTCTTTTCTCCATGTGTCTTTTTTGCTTTTTCTGTACTTAAAACTTCAAAATTTACACAACCACATAGTGGCTTAATTTAGCATTTCCTTAAAACACATTCCTTAAGCAATCCAACAATAATGTCCAAGCATACTGGGAAAAAATAAGCAGACATCCCTAACTTTACCTGTGTAATTCCACATTACCCACTCACATATGGCTCACTCGGTGTGACCTACTGTGCGACTTGGACAAAAAAAAAAGTTAAGCATCTATATTTTCCATACTGGATGGCAGCATTCAAATAACAGCTAAATACTGAGGAGTAAGTGGTGTTCTCACTACAAATTCTTTCATAAAAAGTTTTTTTTTTTTTTCAGCAAATGGTTGAGAGGAATACTAGGTGGTGCACAAGCACTGTTATATCTGGAAAAAAGTGTACCATGAAAAATAATCAGCCCACAGAAAAGATAACATTCACTCCTATGCTTTTTATGTATTTCTTTAGTAAACATGCCTACTGGAGCTTAAAATCTTGGACATGGGTATTTTACAAATGGCAGGGCCTGAACCAGCTTTCAGAAATACAGAAATCACTATTTCCTTTCATTAACTGATGTATGCTTTCCTGGCTATTCAAACCAAAAAGTTTATTGCCTTCCCCCTCCCTCTCTTTTTCCTCTAAATACCTAAGTCATAGTTCCCAGGCAGGAACCCTGGTACTTTAGTCTCAATCTTGAGATGTGCATGAGAACCAAACCTATAAGCTTTGATTCTCTAGGTGACCCAGATCAGAACAGCACAAAGACACTAATATCGTAAGCCATAGGAGCACATCTTCTACCAACCACCCATTATGACCTGCTGTAGGTAATGCAGGACAGTGAATTATGGATAGGATTCAGAACAAAAAGCTTTTTTAAATGTAGTCTCTGCTGTGGTACAAACACTTTATCCCTCATCCTGTTTGTCATGGTTACAGGGGCTGGGACCAGTTTATCATTATGTGGGTAGAACCAAGAACTGTATATTCTATACCCTCTATGTCACTGCTCATGGGCTGTTAAGAAAATCATGGGTAGCAGCTGCCCAGGACAGACCTCACACCCCAGGCTATAACAGATAAGGAAAGAGGTTCAAGGTCAGGGGAGATGTTAACACCTTCCTCCCCAGCAGGAGGAGTCCTCCCTGTTAATGGGCCCATCCATGCCTCGCCCCATGACTCATACAGAGCTCCCCCCAGGAGCTATTTCTGTTTAATGGACCATCAAGGACCCACTGCATGATTCACAGACTGATATCAACCCATTGTGAGATGCTCCACCCAGGGGGAGGAGCCAAGTGCTCCCACCTGGATATAAACTGGGGTTCAGGACAGCACAGGGGGCCTTACCCACTGGATTTCCAGAGGACAAGAGCTACCAGATCTTTTCTATGAGATCACTGCTTCATCTGGGCTGCTACCACCACCCTAACTAACAGAGCGTCAGGTTGTATTCTGACTCTGTCTGTGGTCTTTCTTTGTACCTTGGCATTTTTTATTTTTTTCCTATTAAATTGTATTTGTGACTTGGAGTGTCTCACTGGTTTGCTTTCAAATCATTACACTGTTACACCCATCTAAGAAAATGGATAGCAAGACAGATTGTATGATTTTCTCCACTAAAAGGTGGATTTCAGAAGAAATCTATTTTATTTTTGTTATTAAGGCAACAAAATTTTGGGGTTTACATTTCATCAGCAAACTTACATTTGCTTACCAGAAGGGGCTGAATGAAACAGATTGATAGGAACAGAGAATACACTGGGCAGATCTGTTCCCAGTCTGTCAGGCAGTAAGCTGAAGGCAGGAACCTACCTGTTTGCTTTACTCATTTTCAAAGCTGAAGTGCTCAGGCTGTCCTAACACTGCACTACACCCCATCTCAGCACAGAACAGAAAAATAGGCCAGGCAACCCCATACAGTTTAGAGTGCTCCAACAGCATGCTTCTGTCACCAAATTAACTCTCTTTTTCAGCCACAGCTGTCTGCCAGAGTGGTTTCAAGTGCCACTTCCTCTAGGATGAGGATCAACAGCTTGCCCTGTGTTGCCAGGAATGTTCTCAGCAGGGACTGGAGCCCAGTGAATAAAATTAATCCACGGGCAGGTGAACCCAGCTGCGAATTTTTCAGGCCATCACACAATCCCACAATAATGACAATCCCTTTCATCTGTTTGTGTAGACTCCTCATCCTGATCTAGCATGGATAAGAGAAATGCTAAAATAGCTTGGGTCTATTTTTACAAAAGGCAAAATTAAGGTTATAAATCAACTAACACACTTTTAAATCCATTATACCATTATATCAGCATTTTTACAGCACAAGTGGACTTATTCAAACCTACAGGGATCACCTAAAAAAAAAAAAACCACCACATTCTCCTCTGTGTTCCATGTTTTCAACCTTTCATGCACTTCAAAAGAAGTCTGGTGGAAGAATCACAATGGTTTTCACTTAGAAGTCTATTTACATTTTAGGTCACTGCCTTATCTCACTCCAATCATTCTTTCACTTAAATAAAATGTGCTTGAGAGACGCCCAGACCTACATTTAGCAAAGAAATGAATCATCTTCTCTCCACAGAAAAGAGTGATCCTTTACACTCAGGATGTTGAAACTAGTTTTGCAACTACTTTACAAAAATAGCCAAGCTAACACACGGGGAAATAGGGAAAAGTGGAAAAAACAAAAGCAATAAGGAACAAACCTGTCATGCAAGAAAATTAATAATTATCAGTTGATCCTGGTCTGTTAATTCATAATAAGGAGCAGCTATTCATAATGGCTCAAAGCTAACTCGAAAAAATGTTGCTAGCTCAACCTGGTATTTCAAAACGTACTAAAAATCAGTTACAAACACCGTGTGGATGCAAAAGATGCAGTAATGCTGAGATGGTGGATCTCAAAAGTCTCAGATCATAAAGTACTCAGGAAAAAAGGAAACTATGCCCAGCAGTGACTTGGAGAAGCCATCCCTGCAGCTCAGCTAATCTGCAGGACACAGATGTGCACAGGATGAGGGTCTGAGTGGGTGCATGCACAGCAAGGGCTGCATGTTGTGTGACCCAAAGGGGGACACTGCCCATCGCTGCCAGGTACTTACCACCCGAGTGTATCGTTCAAGATGCCACACTGAGAACAGAGTCAGATGGCACCAGGCTGGAGCCCGGGTACGGCCAGGCTCCCAGGGCGTAAGGAATCGGTTCCTGACAGATGTAGTTACCAGACTAGGACGCATCAGCCCTTGCCCAGAGTAATGGGTGCTGTTCTGCCCCTCGCCGTGATGCAGCGTGGCGCAGGTGCCGTTTCTGCAGCCGCACGACGTGCCCGAGCTGCCCGTGTGCCCAGTGAAAGAAACCGAGGCGACTCCGGGGCAGAGGCCGAGCAGACGTGTCGGTCCCGGCCTCCCTGGGGCAGGCCAGGGCAGCTGGGACGGGGGGACCCCTCTCCGGTGC
>NW_008581411.1:33966-38887 GCF_000691845.1 Merops nubicus
CCGCTCCGACAGCAAGGGGCGGCCCGGCCGCCCCCGGCAGCGCCGACCGTGCCCCGCACGCTTCTGCAGGTGTCCCGCCTCACTTTTTAGGAGGAGCTCTGGCTGAGAAAAGCGTCCTCCAGCCCGTACCTCCCCCGCCCCCCGACACACCGCCCGTCCCGGGACGACCTCCCGCCCTCGCTGGACTACGGCATCTCCCCTGCCCCGGGGCCGTCCCAGTGCTGCCCCGGAACCTCCTCCTCCCACGGGGGGCGGGGGGCACAGCACCCCGCCAAGCGCCTCTCCGGGGGCGGGCACCCACCTGTGGCCCGTGGGCTTCCTGTGTGCCCGGAGGGAGTGACGACCTTCAGGCACCGGAGCGAGCTAGAAATGAAGGAGACAACTTACGAAGTACAGTAGCTAGGGCAGGGAAGAATAAAAAACAGATCAAAGCAAGCACCACACAAAGTTAACAGAAGAATATAAAAATGCAAAAAGATTCTCCACCTGGACCTGGTAGTAAGCATTCTTCATTCCCTACGCCTCTCGGTTTTTAGAATCGCCAAATAAAATAGAAAAAGGTACAATAAACCTGGTACCTAAGTATCTATCCTATAGCTTTGCTTTCCCACCCATTGAATTGCCTTTTCTACAAGACATCTATTTAGCACTAACCAAACTTACTCTCGCACATCTTACCTTTTTTTTTTTTCTCCAGTTATTCACTCTCTCTGTACTCCAAAATGGGCTTTTTACCACTTTACGTCACTTCTACTTACCTGAGTGTACTTTGGCATTTACAAAGTGTAAGGCTGCAGACCTTGAAAGTGTCACTTCTTTAGTGCTGACTCTGTGTGTAATGGGTACAGTTTCTCATTCTTCTGTATCATGGATGTTGTTTCCCTTTTTTCATTGTGTCCATCATGACACTATGAAAGCAGTGTGTTACAAGATGCAAGAAAACACTAGGAGTGTTGTTTCTTGAATTCTAATGAAGTAAGTTTTCTTTCAAACATCCAAATGAACTGGAAACAGCTAGGATTTTTCATTGTCAGCTTTTTTCCATGCCAGAGATCTCTAGCTTTTGAACTGAAAGTGTGACTGAAAAATGTTTATCCTGCTGTTAAAAGCATACCAAGATAAGCGTATGAGACTTCACCTTATGATTCCATGGCACAAAAGCCAGGACAACCATCCACCACAAGAAGTCCTTACATTCCATATTATTAATTGGTGTTAACACCCAACCCCCCTTCCCTCTTTTTTTTCCTTTTTAGCACAGTCAAAAAATTTACAAATAATTTTAAATCTTGTAAATCAATTCTTCTAATGATTAGGAAGTACCTGACAACCCAATATAGCCTACAGAGATTCTTGCAAGAGATTGAGAAAAGGAGCACATGTTTTGAAGTCGTTGGTGAAGATGGTGTGGGAGAAGACCTTGGGGGATGTTTGGACACATCTCAGGGTTAGAAAACAGCGTTATGTTTCCTTTAACTCTTCAGGAACAATGCCCGGTGCATCTCCAGAACCACCCGAAGTGCAGCTGTTGTACGAGAGAGAGCACAGGGCACTCTCCTGCCTGGCCCAGCACTGAGCGAGCAGCCTGGCACATCCCACTCACTCCTCAAGGGAGACAAGAGCCTCGCTGTGGCCACTGTAGGCCACTACAGCAACATACATTAAGCGATTAAATGGGTCTGTTTAATCTGTTTGTTTAACAAAATGTGGGGTTTTAAATGCTTGAGAGGGAAAAGAAACTCTATACTGTTGCAGTTGCTTTTAGTTGTTATTTTGAGCCTCAGCCCTCAAGATGCTCAGCAGCACACAGGGGCCACTACAGATGGACTGAAATTTCTCTCGGGGTGGCCCAGTCACCTTAAATTGGAGATAACCTTCACTCAAGAGGGGTTTTACAGTGGCAGGTTTAGGGATGCTGTTCAGGTCTCTGGCTTCCAGCAGTCAGGATTTCAAAATCCCACCCTCAGTCAGTGATAAATAAGGGTGTGCTCAGTTAGCAGTGTCCCGCAGAGAAGGCAATGGTGGGAGACAGTTCATCTGCCCCCTCTCAGGCAACACAGTGGGTGCTTCACATGTCAGACATTCTGCCTACAAAGGCAGCCAGCCCTCGTCCTGATCTGCAGCATCATTATTTCTGTGCATGCTTACTAATAAATCAATTGAAAGACCACTACACAGATGATGCAGGGTAAACATTTCTTCTAGTACAAAGCCTTTAAGACATCACCTCAAACCTCTTAATCAAGTTCAGCACAACAGCAAACATACCAGTCTATATCAGTTTGCCCTGCTCTAGCTGCTCATTGATCAGGGAAGATACAACCAGCTTCCCTAGGTCTGACTAAAAGATTGATCTGAGCACATAAAAAATTACAATGTAAAAAAGTATGCATGCATACTCACAAAGTACCACAGTATTTTTACCAGATTCCTGATCCAAATTCCCAGGGAACAGAGAGCACATTTGTGTCTATGTGTGGAGTTACAGGTGAGCTTAGACTACATAACATCTGTTTACAGCTCCTATAGTAATTTATTCCAGATAAATGTCCTGATAGCTTCAAGTACTCTGCAAGTCTTGCTTTCAGTGAGTCCAGTAAATAGCTGTTTTTTTTCTTTACTGCTAAATTATGATAATTATTTTCTTTAATAACATATCAGCAAAGCTTCTGACAACATCTGATTATTTCAATTTCTAAATCCTACTTCTTGCAAACACTTGATCAAAAGCCTGTTTCGCATTTAGCCCATATCTGGGGCTAAACCATAACAGTTACACTGCCACCCAGTGACCCCTCCCCAGCAGAGAAGGAGATCAAGAAAAAGAGATTCACAGAACAGAATTAAAATGGATTTAATGGAACAGCAAAACTAATACCAATGGCAGTATGAAGCAAAGTTATACTCACCCCAGCAAATGTACAGAGGTCACAATAAACAGAAAGGGAAGTAAAGCTCAAAAAGAAAACACTCCTCCCTCCCACCCCAAGCTTCCCCTTTATACTGAGCATGGTGTTTACAGGATGGGACACACCTGTAGCCAACTCAGGTCAGCTGCTCTGGCTGACTCCAAGCTGCTGATGGCCTGCAGACCATGTCTGGCCTGTGATTCTGTCCCAGCAAAACCAGGATATCAAGGTAAACAATTCATAGATAATCTTGTCTTAGAGAGGCATTAGTATCAGCTTTAATAAGTATGTTACTCAGTGACTTGATATTGATTCTGCCACATTAGATGGGTGCATTGCTCTCCAGCATGCCTCTGTGCTTCATGCCAGTGTTGAAAAAGAGGGATAAGCTCTTTAACCTCAGAACATTTATGGTGGAGGCTAAATGAAGGGGTAGAAATCCTTGCAGCAGCTGATGCAAATGTTAAGTTTGGACCTCTATTCAGAGCAGGCAGGAATTGTCACTCACAAAGATACCATGTCAAGAATTTGTTGCCTAGCTTTTGACTGTAGTAATTTTCCTGCTTTGTTATCTGACTGGTTTCTCATCATTCCTTTAGGTTGTCACCCTGACTGTGACCAAGTAGCAGTATTTGTATTACATTTTTAATGCCTATCCCTGTTCTAATTTTACTTTCATAGTTCTTGTGGTGTAAGAGATCCTACAACTGGTGGTGGTTTTAGCCACTCTGTTGTGAATCCTTCTATGCATAAGGGTTTTCAGCTAACACTGCTAGCACCACTAACTATAAAACAAATGGGAAAAAGATCTTGGTTAATTTTGGTCAAATATTTGCTTTGTGCTTTGAAAACAATTAATTCATTAAAAGTGTTTGCATGGGCATAAAGGAGAAAAAGATAATGACTCTGCAGTGGCCACATCTGCTATGTTCTGAATCAAATGGCACAAGATGAGCATACATGCAGTACCCACTTTTCTACATGTCACACCTTTATCTCATGTATTGAGCAGCTCTCCTTCATGTCAGATACCCAGATACTGTACCAACGACATCAGTGTATAAATACCTGGATGGATCATGTATCTTATTAAGCTCCTAGTACAAATCCTTTGGCAAGGCTCTGAAATAGCTGCATTAGTGCTGCTGAGGCTGCGCTTTATAGAGCTGGACAGACACCACGGGAGAGTGGTTCATGAAATCCTCCTAAACATGTCTGTAACATGTACATGCTTTCATGCCTCAGCTCCCAGTACATCCTCTTACAAGGGGTATATACATACATAAATATTCAGGGATGGGAGGTCAATTATGTCTCAAAAAAGAAAGACCTGACATTCAAGATACTGAAAAAGTAAAAAGTTTTGTTCCCTGGACATCAAGCCACCCATTTACAGATTCAACCAGCTAAGCGTGCAACACGAAGTGACGTGACACTGTAACTCACTTGCATTTGCAACCCTGGACTCATCCTGGCAACTTAATCTGCTGACTCTACTTCTCCAAACCCTCAGCTGAACTACCCTCCTCTTGCTGGCACTCTGCATATTCGCAGCAGGGTCCCATAGAACAGTGGTGGGCCCAGGTTTTCTCTTCTGACCCCTACTCTTGCCCACCTACTTGGTGTATTTTTCTCTACCATCTGGAGAAAATAAAGTAAATGTCAATTACTTTTAATAGCAGGAAGGTATTGCTTTCACTCCCTGATGTACAGTTCAAAACATAGCAGACCTCCAAAGTCCAGCATTGCCTGGGTAGGATCCCACTCCCTCTCATCCTCTATGAGGGAGGCCATTTGCCCTGGCCCAGTAGCCTTAGCTCAGGGAGATCCACCCTTTGGTATTCTGGGCATCCCCTTCTTACATCGATGGATCCTGGTGCAAGGACAGTTGGTAGTGGCCCTGTGCAGATGGATGTTAGGCACCTACAAGCTTATTTGGAATCTGTGCCTTAATGCTGTCTTCCTTCTTCAGATGGTAGCTGGGGATCAGCTGAAGGCACAGCTCAGCAGGA
>NW_008581411.1:38918-46966 GCF_000691845.1 Merops nubicus
TACCAGCACATTCACAATGGCGTGTGCTAGAGAAGACTCCATATACACACAGAAACACACTTGGAGTACAGGCCTAATGGAATTAACAGTTGTGACCTGAGGAACACTTGCCTTCTTCCTGAAGAAGCTGATACGTTGATCCTCCCATATGAAAAAAAAAAAAAAAAAAAGACTCCAAAGCCAAAGATTACACCAAAAAACTCAGCAGGGATACCAGCTGAAAGCCAAGGAAAAGAACATGGGGGAAAAAAAAATCCAAGGAGAAAACACTCTAAACAATCTCAAGCAGCACAAATACACTGAAATGCAGAAAATAAAATAACTTCATGCAGGCAGCAGGAAGGAGCTGTCTTTGGCTTTGTTTGGAAATTGGGAATGGAAGAGTACAAAAGCCGTTGCTTACTACACATGGCTAGCACTTAACAGCAGAAAGGACTACATTTCCCTTTCTTTTTTAGTTGAATGTTGTTGCTTCCATGGTAGTGGCATCTGTGGGATCCAGGGATATGCAATGTGGTAAAAGGCCCTGACATTTCAGAGGCAATCAATGTCTTCATAATCTTGATAGCCTAAAGTGATATGCTACTGTTGGCTACTAGCTACCAAAGTTGAGGAAAACAGGACAGACAGAGCTCTTGGTACTTTAAAGATATGTTTGCTGTACATTTAAAACTCTCGGGGTAAAAAAAAATATTTGGTTTCTTTTTACTTATTAAGGCAGTGGCATGCCAGGAACAATTTGTCACTGACACTGTAGAAACACAGAATAGGAGGCAAAGATAGCACAAGGTGAAAGGGGAGACGCAGCCATAGCAGTTAGAAAAATAATATCCAGCCAGCAATGGAGTCCATGGGTAAATGACAAATACATTTTGACTTGGGTGGATTTGCTGGAATGAGAAGAGCTATGTAGCTCTGAAACTTACTTCAATCTTAAATAATTCAGCAGTTTTAGGAATTTAGATTAGGTTGGAGATTTCAACTGGAATGTGGGAATTTCTTAGGCAGAGGCCTATGCTAGGTCAAAAGTTTGTTTCTTAAGCATTTAGGAATCCACACCTGTCAAAAACTGGTTTTTTATGTCTGAAAAAAAGATTTCAGCTCTAAGGTTTCTTATTCAAGCTGCATTTATATTATTACGAGTTGCTTGAGCCATTTCTGAAACTTACTTCAGTGCCTATTGGTGCTTAAAATAGTTTGTAACTGTATCTTTAAATAATTTTGAAGGTTCCTAAATCTCTTTCTGTATTTCTTTCCTTTTTAATGTCTTAAGTCAATGTGACTCATGGATTCCTCATGCCAGATTGCTGTGTGCCAACAATGCACTGTACCCAACCTGTTTGGCTTTGGTATGTTTCCAGAGAAAGGGTGGAAAAGGTAGAAAATGTCTTATTGCTCTGGATCAGTACAACAGTTGCCACTTCTGTAATGGCTGAATCTTCATCTTGATTAGACCAAAAATATGTTGAAGCTGTATGTGTAGCATGCTGCCATTTCTCTTGGAAGCTGTTGGCAAACAGAAGCATCATTAATGCTCTGTTTACCTGGACACTGTTTGGGTAGTATCTCTTTATTTTCTGTTTTATTGATGTTTTCATCATCAATATCAACCTCTTTCAGGCATTTTTTGTCTTCTCCCATACTATCCTTAATGGTTGGAATTACTTACACAAAACAATTCCCCATTGCTAGACTGAAAACCTTTTGAAAACATCTGCACCAATTGCTGCAAACGATGAGCATGTAGGAACACACCAGCTATGCATGCCTGAAAGAAAAGCTAACCACCCTTATATCTGCTGGGATCCTGCACCTTGTATTTCTTTTTAAGCCCTTAATATGGTTGCTGTTGGTAAAATACCAACAAGAATGAAAGCAGTAACATTAACAATAATATTTGAAGAGCCAACAAAGAGCACAGGGTCTGCTAGTGACAGACTGCTACCTGCGTTTATGTGCAAATGCTGTGTTGGCTGAATCACTCTCTTCTGTCTCGGGGTGTATTGAACACAGAACTAATAAAGTAAAAGTTTTTCCTGAGTATAAAATTTATTTTGAATCTTATAATTAAATTAGAACAACCACTTTCTTAAACACTTCTACAGATCCTTCTCCTTCTTTAAAGACTTTAAAGCAAGGAAATGTTAGCAAAAACTTGACACTATTTCGAACCTGGAGCTCATTTTTGCTCACATGGAAGGTGACCGAATAAATTTTTAAATGTCTGAACAGCATGGATCTTCATAGGAGGCAATGAAAAAAGGAACTGCCCCTTATGGGTCTGTGGGTCAGTGCAGGGGAGTACCTTCTGGATAACCCATGAGGTGCTGCTGGCCCCACAGCCCACAAGGCACCATCACCACTGTTCATGGCCAAAAGGAGATGGCAGAGCAGGAGACATGAATTGCTGCCAGGTCTCTTCCTTCATGTCACTCTGTTCAGGAACAAATAAGATCTGTCATTTTGTTTTCTGGAGTAGGGTCACGCAGCCGAGGTAAGGTCCTTGCTCCTTACTTCACTTCCCACCTCCCATGGTGTCAGACGCTGACCTGCTTGAAGAAAGAGTTAATTTAATAATAGTTCTTTCTTTCTTCTCCATCATATCTGGTCCTCAGATCATTCAGAAGAAGCCAGTATTAAATAATACTTTTTTTTTTTTTCCCCAAGCTACTCTCAGATAGGAGAAAGGAATGAGATACTGTCTCCTTAAATCACAGTCCTGGGTAATTACAGCTAAGTTAATCATCAAAAGCCAGAAATAAAACCCAGACTATTCAATTGCTTTAGCTAAAAAATAATCTTCCCTAAGATTCAGAATGTTACAGTGTCATCTTCCTAATGAAAAGTATTATTTTTATGGTGGGGCATCTTCCAGCTAGCTTAATGACACTTTTGATTCTGTTGTCCCTGCTGCAGTGCTTGGATTTCTACACAACAGGAGCTCAGTTACTCCCTGCATTTTGGCATGTGCTTTGGCTCCCTGCCCCTGAATTGTAATGGGAAAGCATCACAAGACTAACCAATAAAAATACTACTGCCTTACTCAAGGTGAGATGTCTGACTGCGGAACAAGGGAGTTGTAGTCACTGCCTATCTGCAACTTAGTTTAAGTTTCTGCAGCCTGAAATACATAAAGGATTGCTAGATGGGATGAAAGCAATCAACAGTTCCACAATACCATGTCTGCATTGTGCCCTGCTGCAGGCCCAAAGGTACTCTTATACTTCTTCAGCTTTGTGCTGCTCCAGCTATGCAAAGCATGTTGCAAAGTGGAGGGAATCCTATGGAACACAGGTGTTATAATGGCCCTCTTCTGTTTAGGCAAAAGTGTGACTTCTCACTGTGTGCACACTTCCACCCATGAGCATCACCTTCAGGTGCTTCATGAGTAAAACAGCTACTCTGCATCAGAGACCAGACTGGTGGTTGAAGTCCTGTGAAGGGAAACCATGTGTTTGGGATCAACTTTTTCTCCTGTTTCTTAATCTACTTATCAAGGCTTTAATGCAGGTCAACATCTGGGCTATTGCCTTCAGCATACAACCTGCCAGAGCTATATTTGCTGTCCTGGACTCGAACAGACTGTTTTCACAACAGTCAGCAGCTAACTGCCTGCCCAAAGAAGAAATTTCTCCCATGCTGTTTGCTTGTGTGTTAACCTTTTGGTTCCCTTATTCTTTATTTTTCAAATGTGCATAAAAGGCTGAAAAAATGTTGAGTGTTTCAAAGAGGAAAAGAAGAAGAGACCACGGATGTGGAATGAAAAAGGGTGAGCATGACAGCAAAACAGTCCTGAGCCATCAAGCAGCTAAAGAGGCATATTTATTCTGTCTTTGGCACTGACATAGCTAGCTGTTATTTGTCTTTCATATTCATCATGAAGTATCTTTCACTGCACCATTCACTAGAGTGATGGAGAGCTGTCGGCTAAAGGATACATTCACAGTCACACTTGCCAAAAATACTGAGCTTATGCCTGTAGCCAAGTATTTCTGAAATGGTCCAAGTGACTCTTCAGTACTTCAAATTATTTTCTTTCCAAAAGGTCTTTGTCTTTCACATCAGCTTTATTTACCATCTCATGGCATTTATTGCTTTTTGCAAACTTCTCAAAATATCTTAAGACTACAGTTTAAGCATTACAATGACATTAACCAAAAATTCAGGCTTTCTGTGTCAACGGTAAAAAGCAAAATCTTAGGTTTAGTTGTAGCAGGAAATAATACCAATCACCAGATTTGTGGTTCCCTGCAACCAACAACACAGGGCTTAATTTTATTGATGGTAGACTACTCTGTCTCCTCTTCTTCATGCTGAGTGCCTGGTATTAAAAACAACAACAACAAAAAAACCTCAAACCCACTTAGTTCTAGAATAGTCTATGAGAACAAACATGCTATGAGCTATGGTGCATACCCTCTGAACCCCTAATGGGAGAGGAGGCTGTGTGCTATTGTGCCTTGTCTAGCTGCAGTAAGCAAATGGGAACCAAAACACTCCAATGGGCATCAGATTGAATAATTGCATTTGCTTTTTTCTTAAGACTTTTGAATCTGGTCCAAAGCAGTCGCCTTACTTCTGGTTTTACCTAGACTACAGATACCTGTAACTTCTTGACTCTTTTTCCAGTACTATTCTAATTTTTTTCAGCAAATTTCTAGAAGGACATTAGGAAAAAGTTATGCAGAAATCAGTTCTGACAATTTAAAACTTATTTTAGTAAAAATTTACTCAAGATGGGTAATAAGGTTATTTCAGGAAGATTTGCCACTTGTCTACAACCCAGACAATAGAGAAAATCCAACATACTGAAAAACACAGGTTGCCAAGTTCAAAACCAACCTTTAATTTTATGCCTCATTTTTTATATTTGAAATTAACTGGAGGTACATTTTTTCAAGAATTATTACGTTTAGATAATAGTTATTAGCATGGAGATCTCTAACTGAGGTTCAACTCTAAGGTCAGAAATCAAATGTGTGTTTTCCACGTAGGACGGCTAGGCTTCTAAATTGATTGCATCTGCCATTACCTGTAATTTTGTGTCTGTAGTTCAAAATAGGAGCTTTCCACCCTCCTTTCAAAATCTGGTTCACACCACACATTTATTAGAACCTTCTCTTTTGCGTATTCAGCCACACAATGACACCAAAAACTAAGGCTAGACATGCATGACCAGCTGATGATACCAGAATAGTACATCAAAGAAAGTGTCTTGTAGATGACTGGTCAATAAATCTGCTTGACAATTTAATTGCTATAATTGATAAAATCCATATAACTACTAGGGAGGAAATTAAATTACTTTATACAAATCAGATTGGGATTTAGATTAAAATTTTCTGGGTCAATTTTGTTTCATGCAAATTATGTTATGGAAGACCCCCTGGTTTGGGACACATTTATTAAGCTTTCTCATAAAAAGTGTATTAATTCATATAGAATGGCATAGCCTAGTATCCCTACACACAGAGCATGTACGTTTCCCATGTGGTATTCAAATCTCCACGTCTGTATGCACAAAAATGCCACAATAACCACAAGTCTTATTCTTACATGATCAGATAGTGGCTAAGAAGACATAACAGGTTGTAGTAATGTTCTGATGTGAGAGATGACAAAGCACCAATCACTGGTGTTACTCACAAAGGCCTTTTACTGCATTAATAGTGAGCTTTAGGACTTCATCCAGTTCTGGGCTAAGGAAGAAGATGGCTGGAACTGCCAAAGGGAGGACTGTGGCTTGTGGTACACAGGCAAGGACAGTAAATAATTAAAACAGCTTCTTGCAACTTTAAAAACCATGAAAGGAAATACTTTTTTTTTTTTTTTTTTTTTTTTTTTCTCTTCAAGCTTGATGGAGAGCAAAGGAAGAGCTTGTTCTTTCTAGTATGCAGTAGAAAAGTGGAAGGATTTTTGTTGGTCCCATTGTTTCAATGATGATGCATCTGGACCTTCTCAGGTCCTGAGGGAGACCTGATTTGAAATTAGATAATATTAATTATGTAATTTCTAAAAGTTAATTCAGACAGGATTTCTTTTGCCAAGTATCAGAAACCTCTATGTATTTCTGATACAGGAGAGTTTAATGGAAGAAGATCCATAATCCTGGCATGCAGCCTTGAGAATGCTTGAACACATTCATAAGAAAGCAGAGGCACATAGGAAAACCGTGCTTTAAGTGGCAAGGGAGACAAAGCGTCGAGGCCACTCCAGTCCCACAGCCTGCTTGTGGGAGATGGTACTGCAGTCACTGAGAGGGAAAGATGTTTTCAACAAGGCCAAGTGCAAGGTCTGGCACCTGGGTCAGGGCAGTGCCAAGCACAGATGCAGGTTAGGGGGAGTATGGATCTCCTGAGGAGAAAGATTTGGGGGTGCTGGTTGATGAAAAGCTCAACAGGAGCCAGCGATGTGCAAATGCAGCTCAGAAAGCCAACTGCATCCTGGGCTGCACCAAAAGAAGTGTGGCCAGCAGGTCAAGGGAGGTGATTCTCCCCCTCTACTCTGCTCTGGTGAGACCCTACCTGGAGTACTGCATCCAGCTCTGGAGCCCCCAACACAAGGGCATGGACCTGTTGAAGCAGCTCCAGGGGAGGGCCATGAAGATGATCAGAGGGCTGGAGCACCTCTGCTATGAGAGCAGTCTGAGAGAGCTGGGGTTGTTCAGCCTGGAGAAGAGAAGGCTTGGGGGACATCTTATTGCAGCCTTCCAGCACCTGAAGGGGGCCTACAAGAAAGCTGGGGAGGGACTTTTTACAAGGGCTTGTAATGATAGGATGGAAGGTAATGGGTTCAAACTGGAAGAAGGTAGATTTAGATTAGAAATTAGGAAGATCTTAATTATGAGGGTGGTGAGACACTGGAAGAGGTTGCCCAGGGAAGTTGTGGATGCTCCATCACTGGAGGTGTTCAAGGCCACATTGGACAGGACTTTGGGCAATCTGGCCTAGCAGGAGGCGACCCTGCCCATGGCATGGGAGTTGGAACTCCATGATCTTTCAGGTTCCTTCCAATTCAAACCATTCTATGATTCTATGATCTACCCGTTGTCAAGGAACAGAAATGGTTAGAGGCCTGCTGCTTGTGTTTACATGACTGCATACCAGCTGTACAGTAATATCGTAATAAAAGCTGCTCGGGCAATCATTGTTATGCTGGTGCTGTTTAGGAGCTTGCTTCCAATATTGCATTACAAAAATTACATATTTCATATAATCAGGTCTGTCTCTTACTTAATCATCCTACTCTATGTATAAATCTTTAAAATGGACAGGTCTATAAATCACATGCATTTTTCATTTACCGTTTATTCTAAGCCAGGCAGTTTCTTATTTAAATTGCCATATGAATAAATCTAATAATCCTTATTCACTTACATCATCTCAAACTTTAAATCTAGTTCTGACTGAGGTCATAAGTGAAATCAGTATTAAGGGCAAAACTAGCAGCTGTAACAACTATAATAGCTCACCAAATTATGTTAACGGGCTGAAATAACATTAAAAATGAGGAAGAATTGAATTACATTATTAAAGCATGCTATGCTGAATCAGGCAAAGATTTAGCCTAACCAGAGATCCTGAATGTGCATGTGCTGAGTTTATCATCACACTAGTCCATATGCCCTGGATAAATGAGGAGTAAAGACACTTCCCCAAATGTGTCTGTTTATAAACTGCATTTGTATATGGTAGTTTAGGGATTTTTTTTTTTAATGCAATAGCTAAATTCTAAACAACTGTCCTCACAGCTAGAACAAGAAATACGCTTATAAGTCTAGAATGGGCAGTTTTGCTGGTCTTTTATCAGGTGTGATTCTGATCCTTTTAATCAGAAATACGGGAGATCTCATAGAATCAGTCAAAAGTATTCCTCCCTCTTCCTGAAAAACCCGACAAAAATGCCATTTTGCTATTAAAGAAAATGACAGAAGGATTGACTCAATCATTCCATCTGTCTAAGAAACAACTTACAATTTCTATGAAAATGAACTCACAAAGGGAAGTGAAAGATTTTTTTGGTGGTGCAGGGAAGAGTTACGTGTCACA
>NW_008581411.1:46979-52533 GCF_000691845.1 Merops nubicus
CTGAAAACCTTCAGCATCCCTCCCAAGTGGTGGTGGATTTCAGAGGCTTTGCTCACAGCAGTCACCCAGGTGTCACAGCGCTTGCCTCTGCAAGGAGGTTCCTACACCATGTTCTACAAGGAAGAGTCCCTCCAGTGCTTGGCCAGATGAAAGATGTACTTCACATTCTCACTACTATTTTTAATAGTAAGTGGACTTTCACTTGTCGTTATTTAGTGTTTGGGTCACTGCAGCCTATAAACAGGAATTACATCGTTCGTTACATCTACTTATTTCCAGCGCTGCTGTAAAGAGTGTAAGGAGCAAAGGAGGATCCTTTCTCTGCCAAGCTCTTCAAGCTTCTGGCACTGGACAGCACAAGGTCTTCTCTTGACAGAGGTTGTATCCGGGCTGCCATATTTATCAGCTGTCCCTCAGACTCCTTTCTCTGAATTCACCAAATTCCCTTTTGAGCCCATTTTCAGTTTAGCTCTCCACAAAGTCCTCATACACTGCTTGGGGCAATCTGCTATCCAATCATTTTATTAACTGTCCCTTATATCAATATGACCTGTCCTACAAGAAAGAGTCAAAAAAAACCCTTCATCATTTGCGTTTGCCCTGCTGGTCATACCCCCCCAGACCTCTCTCAGTCCAAACTTTTATGTGAGCTAGTCCATACTTTGGATCCACTCTCTTGCCTGTTTGCCTGTTTGCCTGTTCAGGAACAAAAGGCTACCAACACACAGGCTCCACTTTACTGGACTCTGTACAAACATAATAAATAACACATATGACAGATTGTGCCCCATGGAGGTCCCAGCACAGGGTGTATGGAACAAGAGATTTTAAGAGAGAAAACCAAGTAGATTGTAAGCTGCCATCAGGTGGCTGCAGGAGGGACAGAAATTATTATCTTGGGCTGTACACAAATCTGTACTATTTGGTAGTTGATATTGTTGCATTTTACTCGCCTTTATTGGTCAGATTGTCCTTCACTGGTAATGACACAGGTGACTACCAAGAAGGGGATGGGAGGATATTTCTCTGCCTGCTTTACAGTTTTAGTATAGATGAAGTATAGAGGACAGGCTGAGGAAAGTGGAGGGGAAGAGAATAATCATTTTTGTCTAACTTAGTGGAAGAGAGTCCCTGATCTTAACATCTAATGAACTGTGTACAGATCCCTCTCAAAATGCATCACCCTGTGAGCATCTTGTTTGCGTTTGTGAGATACTTGGTGTTTTCTGAGAAATGGCTAGAAAGCACACTTGGCTATAACAAACGTTTACAAGCATTCATCACGCTGCTGGCTTGGGAATATTTGTGTGAGGACTACATTTCTCAGCAGCCTGTTTGGCAACCATCAGCTGGACAGGTTGGAGCAGTGCTGGTGGGATGGTTAGGAGGTCATGTGCAGTTCATTAGGACAAAGCCAGCTCAGTTCAGCTTTATGCATCGTTTCGTCATAGTAATGGCTTTTCTAGAAACAGGCTAATTGGCCCAAGCAACCACGAACTGCTGCAAACTGTTTTTTGCTCACTGTAATTCAGAAAATTGAGCAAGCAAACATATAGACACACATAAATAAGGTCAGGATAATGCATTGTAAAACAATCCTAGCTCATTTGTTTTGCCAGTTGTAATTGTTTTTTTATTCTTTATGAAATGAAATAGTACAGTAAAATCTCATAGTTGATATGCAGTAATTGCTAGGGCATTATGGGGGCTGGACCTGTCCCACCACCCCAGCCAGGGAGCAGGACAGCCCCGGGCAGCCCCAGCCTCAGGCACAGGCACCTTCCTGGGGACAGTGGGGGGATCAGAGGGCCATGGCAGAGTTCAGCACTTGCACAGCAGTGTGGAACTCCAGAAACGCAGCAGAACCCAAACTGAGTTCAAGCCACAGGTGACACTTCAGTGCTGACCAGTGCAGGGTGTGATAACGTGTAATATATTTTATAAAATAATTAATTCTTAGCAATATGGGCCTTTCTGCTGTTACCCTATGTCATATCTCGGCCATGTCTTACTGGTAGACAGGTCATCTGCCACCTTTCAGTGATGGTGATGAAGTTACTGATATCAGAGCACAGACTGGTGAGGGTATCTAGCAAAGGCATGACATCTTCCAGCAGGTAGAAAACAGTCACTTTTCTGTTAGGCAAATTAAGATATTTGATAAGCCCCTACCTTAATTCAGTGTTAAATAGTTGTCATAATTTTGTTCATTTTAGCCATATCATTATAACTATATTTTCTTACATTTTAAATACATTTCTACGAATTAGCAGTGAAGGGCCTGCAAACATTCCATACTAAATCCTGGCAGAGAACACCAGGTCCTTCCAGATTTTAAACATACGTGATAAACAGAACCACATCTTCATGTACCAACAAGATACAGTAAATATCTGCTGCTCTCTATCAGATGGGACAGTGCTGGCTTCATAAGCAATTCATGACAACCTCAAAGAATATCATATTAGGCCTTTGTGCTTTCATTATCTGTCCTACGACTTTAATAATTTCTATGACTTTGGAAATGCTAACAGCTGTCAAAAATAAATCAGGCACGTTTGAGTTGCTGCCTTTCACTGCAAGTGATTAACCATCAGAGGTCTTCATGATGCCCCTACATCACCTGCCTACTCTTTCTATACATTCAATACTTACACATCCAAAGATGCTTCTCCAGGGGTGTCAGATTCTGTTTCACTTTTCAGGCAAGCTTTAAAACAAAACACATCACATTGGCCCTCTTCCAAGCTGGTCATGCCCTTTACTGCCTGGTGGCACAGCTTCACCCAGAAAGGCTCAACAAACCATCCAGCCCAGCCAGTAGCCTGGTACCCTTCTGGTTATAAAAGATGGGAATTTGAATCCCTTTAGCTCAAGAATCTGGTTATTCAGGATGTGTGTAAATAACAGGATTACAGCTCCTGCTCTGGCTCAGCCTTGCCACTACGTGTCTGTGTACGTGGACAGAGTGGGCTAGACTTGGGAGATTTTGGCTGCCTGTGAGGCTGTGAGCTGGGGTGGGGCAGGAGCTTCAGCCCGTGCTGCCTGGGCATCTCTGGGAGCAGGACCACAGGCACTGTCAGAGGTGGATGTAGGTAAGTCAGGCATCCCCACAGCTCAGCAGCAGCTGCATGATTTTATCTGATCCAAGTTTTGGCCTCTGCTGCCTACAGCCTGCCTAAGCCATCTCTGGGATCTGGATGCGAAGGCTTAGGTAAGGACTCTAAAGTGAAGACATCTGAAGTCAGAAGGGAGTTGGAAAATCTGAGTCCTGTTAAGGCTGTGTCATGAATCATAGAATCATAGAACACTTTGGGTTGGAAGGGACTTCTAAAGGTCCTCTAGTCCAACCCCCCTGTGGTAAGCAGGGACATCCCCAACTAGAGCAGGTTGCCCAGAGTCCCATCAAGCCTGACTTGAATGTCTCCAGGGATGGGGCCTCCACCACCTCTCTGGGCAGTCTGTTCCAGTGTGTCACCACCCTCATCGAATGAATAAGTAATGAGTACTTGTCCTGGGACCTGTCAGGAGAGGGCTCAGGGTGGTGAGGATCCATCCATCTGTGCCTCCCTGCCCTGCCCCATCCTCTCCAGCACCCCTAGACCATCTGGCTTTTCTGTATGTGGAGTTTGTGAAGGGTGAATGGGTCAAATTCAGCCCTGAGATAACATGTACAAATGAATGCATTATATTTTGACTCAAACCGATGCACATCTGTGCTTGAAGGTATGAAGTGTCTGGGGCATTATTCAAGTTTCTTCTAGTACAGTAATTCACATTCAGTGCAAATAGGGAAATTATGCACTGTGCTGTATAACATCTATGTCTTAGTGTCAGTGATTAACTTTCCGTAAGCTCTGACATGCCTCTACATTAATTGGAACAAATGAAATCATAGAGCAGTTGAGCCCAATTAATTATAGCAGCATGTGGTCCAATTTCAAAATGAAATATATCTGTTGCTCCATTTTTATTTACAAATAGATGAATAAACCCCTGTCAAGGTAATGCCCTAAATGGTCTCCCAGTTAAAAATGCAGCATTGGTAGACAGGTTTGCAGGACAAGATCTATGAATGTAATTTCTGAGCTTGCATTAAAGAGGCTGCTCTGGCCTTGAAATTCTCTCAAATAAAGCACTGGGAAATCCCCTCTAGAGGAAGCTGTTAATATTTTGGGGTTGGCATTACTGTATCATGCTTTCTACCTTTAAAACAGTATCTAGCAGTACCTGTCAGTCTTCACTGTCAAGAGCTAAGGGACAGTGTTCTGTGTTATACAAACTGCCAACAATGGGGAAAAAAAAAAAAAAAGATAAAAATTAGCAGTTGATGTGCAAAGTCTTGGTGCTGTCAGACTGAAAAATACCTCTCTTCTGCATCCTGCCTGTTTCTGCACTCAAATGCTTATCATACTTTTCGGAGATGTATAAATAAATAATGCTCTTATTTGATGATAGCATTCCAGAAAGAGTTGTAAAGAGCAGTGGCTTTGTGAAGATAAATCATAATCTCCTGTTCCATGATCGCTGCCATGGGTATAATCTATAGTACAAACTACTTGAGACAGGGATTAGCTTTTGAATTTAGGTCACTAGTGTCTAGCCCAAAACATTAGGCCTGATTTCTAATTCTACAACATTCTTAATTCCTGAGATGTGCTGACTGCTGTAGTTCTTCATCAGTACTGGTGGATAAAACTATGACACAGATCTATCCAATCGATTACAAAATTACTCACTACAAAATTAACCAGTGTTATTAGTTAGTTATTGGTGAGTTAGTGTTGTTCAAATAAATTACACTATTCCAAGTATCAGCAGAAGCTAAGTGAAGTAATTTATGGTATTTTTACTGAAAGGGAAATGAAACAGAAGAGCTGAAAAAGATTCATTTTGTAAGGGCGGGGATAAGTGTGAGTAATTAGGGCACATAAAAATTTAAAGCACCATGCCCAGCATGAAAGTTAACACATTTATTTTGTAAACATAAGCGGGTAGAAATCTCCACACAATCTTCAAATGGTTGAGCTAATGGCTTTCTTTCAATGTATGCATCTCTTTTTTTTTACCTGAAAACATGCAATGTTCAGAATCAGATTTTTTTCAGCATAAATGAAATCATGAGAGCCCCTATTTATCTGATGACAGTTTGAACATGATTTACACAAGGATTTGGATCACAGGCTTCAGAGCTTGCTTCATTTTGTCTCTTGCTCTTCTGGTGATTATATACTTCATCCCATCCTTGATTCCCTTTTTTTTGTATGTCAGATTCAAATAAACATCCTGCCTTTTCAAGGCTGCTTTATTCTTTGGCTGCTTTATTCTTTGGCTGCCTACATTTCTGCATGGAAGGAAAGGTCTGTCAGCTGGTGCAAAGTGTCCTGATTGTCTCCCATCCACTCCACTGTCCTCTGGCACCATTTGGACCAGGTCTGTGCAGCAGGAGATTTCTTGGGTCTTTAGAACTGTACTAGGTTGCGTGTTGTCTTTGTGATCTTTTTTTCTTTGACAAAATGGTTCTATAGATATGTGTGTGTATATATATATAAAA
>NW_008581412.1:0-464 GCF_000691845.1 Merops nubicus
ACAGGTAAGAGCTACACGGAGGAATGATTATGGAAGCTCAGCCGCAATGAGGAAGACTGTGGGAACTCAGTCTGAGGTCCTACAGAAACACGCTGTGCAGGTCTTGGGATGCGGTGAGTGCCTGAGCCTGGCACTTGAGGCAGAGGGGGTCAGCGACGCCGCTTTTGTGCAGTGTGGTCAGATAAACGACTTGCTCAGGCAGGTGATTGAACTAAGAGAAGAAGTAGATAGATTGAAAAGGAACAGAGAGTGTGAAAGTAAGATAGATCAGTTGAGCCATACTCTGAGGCAAAGCCAACAGGGAGAGGGTCTGAATGAAGTGGAGGAACCCCGTCCCTCCTATCATCAGGCAGAAGGAGGGGACATAAGGGACAAGGGGGACTGGAAAGAGGTCCCTCCTCAGAGGGACAAATGAAAACAAAAACCTCCTTGGCCCTGTTCACCTTCTCAACTACTGTTATCTA
>NW_008581413.1:0-40752 GCF_000691845.1 Merops nubicus
GGGGGGTCTGGTCTGCGGCCGGTTCGGAAATGGGGAAAGAAGAGGCGAACATGTCCCTGTCCTGGGTTTTGTAAATAGTGACCAGATTTCTATATTGTAGGTCACCTATTATGCTGTTGTTGAAGGCGATTCGTGGGGTTAGATCTTGGCTAGATTTCGATGCTTCTAAAATAAGAAAAGCATTGCTTCGGAACACGTTATTCGCGCAAAATGACATGAATACGGAACTGACTTGATAACCATCCGGGGCAGAGATTAACTAGACACTTTATAATCTTACTCTGGCTTCGTGTTTTTAGCTAACAAAGTGCCTGATTTGTAGGTCTGCTCAGCAGTTGTCGGTAATTACAAGGAAAGACTTCTTGACTCCGCATTCAATTCTGTGTTCTAAGCATATTGTAATGATCAAAGCGGCATCACCTAGTGTAATGCTATGGCTTTTTGAAGGCTGGCTTTTTGAAGGCTACTAAATAAATGGCGGTGCTCTTTTTTTTTTTTTTTTTTTCCCCCATTTAATGACTTCCATTAGTGTATATGATTTAAATGTAGCAGCAGCGCTTAAGTAGTGCTCGTGGAATTGGAATACAGAATGAGAAAATAAAAAACAGATAGGAAAAAGCAAAAGTTTGTTTTTATAGTTTGCTTTGAACAGCAAAATGGTGAGCAAATGTCATTCATGATAGAAAATACTTTTACAGCATTACTTGAAAATACATAAAAAGAAGACTATTAAAATGTAGTTTCACTGTTCTTGCAATTGGCAGGTTTAGTAACAACTACTCTAGGAAGTCATTGTCTCTTTCACTTCCACTTTTGTATTTGAAATTCACTTACATAGGAAGCACAGAGCAAAAGGGTACACATTGGAATCTTAAAAGGAACCTTCGAGGTTAGGCAGCTTAACATTTTAATTGAAAATAAAAAAAACACTAACAAAAAAACCCCAAACGACAAAACCTCCCAAAAAGCTAAACATCTCTTTGAATGCACAATTGATTTCAAATGCTTTTGGAAAATAGCTTTATTTTAATTGATTATGAATTCCAAAGCTTCAGCGAAACGCGATAGAGGATATTATGACCCTGGGATTATAGGTACAATTGAAAGTAACACATTCAGCATTTACTGGCAGCAGAGAGAAAGCTGATCCATCGGGTGACTCGGAGCAGAAGACCTTGTATTTTCTAAGTCACTTGCACAATTATTTTTGTGAGCACATGATTTAAGAGGACCATTTTGTGGAATTACAACGGGTGTGGAGAACTCTAGCAGTTCCTTTTAGATGTGCATTTTAAGTAAGGCAGAACTATGTGGGTAAATCCAGGGAATTCATATTGTCGGCTCCTGAAACTTGCACAACAATGCAGTATCACTTCCGCATCATGTTGCAGTTAAAGTTTGGCAGCCTTTCTATTTCTGAAGGATGATAATGGAACTGGACAATTCCAGCAATCAGAAATTCTAACAGCAGTTTAAGCTTAGATTCTCTTCACTTTCTGATCAAAGAAAATACGCTAATCATATGTAATTATAAAAGAGAATAAGGTTAGCCTCCAAACATCTTGTGAAATAGCCTCATTTACTCTTTGTCACATTACTGTGATATGCTGACAGTGCCTTGTTAATGGAAACTGATTTTTAAAAGGTTTGACAAAAGAGGAGTTGTGTAGAAAATTATTAATTAAATTTGCACGAGTCCAGAATACAATCTTCGGAATGTTTTTGACATACAAGAATCAAAATAATACTGTGCAGACCCATTTAAAAGCAATTGCTACTTCCTCTTCTTATGAGGAACTTACTGTGGTAACGTCAGAAAACCCTCGCTTGTGTGCCAGCCTCACTCTGTGTACGTATCTGTGAACCTGTGTGTACACTTGCACCTACACATACCTCTTACTTAAATGGGAGTTTGGGGCAATGCTGTAGCTTCATACTCAGTTCTGAGTCCTTTTAATGAAGCTTCTCTTTCTCCTGAGATGTGGACTTGTGCACTTTTTCACCTCTGCCTCTGCTTGGCTTCTCTGGCAGATGTGCAATTGGATTTATTCTGGGATTAATAGCATCTCTTCAGATGTGTAGCTCGTGATTATTTTAAAACTTAGGGTAAAAATACTTGCTAAAATAAAGTTTTTGTAAGAGGAGTGGAAAATAAGGAAATGTGGGTGAATTCATAAATAAGAAAAATATACTTCTGTATTGCATGTTGAAGAGCATATTCGCAGATGATGGTGGGGGCAAGCATGCCGTGTCTGTTTCAATAAACACCTCTTCTAGTCTGTCTGCCTCCAGGGTGGTGTTCAGTATGACACAACTATCACAAAAATGGACCAGTTCTGTCATCATTGCAATGAGGTGGCTAGCCACAGGCTTCTCTCTTAATCCAGCCTGGGCAATACATTGTTTCTGCAAAGTATTTTTTAAATTGTTCTACAATAACATCATTTTACCTTGATCAAACTTTAGGAAAATGTTTCTTTTCAATCTTAAGTCTCATTTTCCTTAAGACAAAACCATGATGCTTAAAATGTCTTAATAGGTACTTTGTGGTAACGATGTACCAGTCAAAGACAGATCGTTCATTCCAAAAAGAAACATTTTTGACTTCAAATGAGAACTGATCATAATAGTTATATCCTGAGTCACAGAAGACTTCAGGTATTTTTGAAGTGTTTGTGAAGGCTTTCCCAGGGATTTTTTTAGTGAAACATTTTCCTCTCTGAAAGCAGGCTGTAGAAGTATGTTTCTTTGGAAAAATTAATAAATAAATGCCTGACCAGGAAAAGGTGAACTTATGCTGTCTTAGATTTGCTAAAATGCTTTTGTTGCCTTCATCTTACGGGCTTTAAACAGGGCACTTTGTTAGAGAGTCAGAGCAAAATTACAGATGCTTTCAGTGATAGAGGAATTATCTATAGAGTCTTATGTGAGGTGCTTTGCAGGCATCAGGCGTAACATGACACTGTGTGGGGGGGTTTTCTGTGCTAGACAATCTAGTTAATAATGACAGGCCATAGCAAATAGGCAAGCATGAGGACTGAAGATGTATGCGTCTAGTCCCCGTAATGTATTTGGGAATGTGAACAAGGGAGTTGCTTTCAGAGGACAAACACTAAAGCACAGTTAACACTAGATGCTAATTTCTTATAATATATAAAGAGAATTAACCTCTTACAATTGACAGTTTCTTCAGACCGAGTCAGCTAAGGAAACAGATGCAAGTAATAGTTTCTGTGTATTGATTTAATCCCTGTTTCCTTGAATCCAGTTTATCTCCCACGGACTCTGCTATTTAATTCTTTTTTTTAGTGCAACCAGAAAGTCTTTACTCTGGAAGTGGTGTTTTTACATGTATGTAGAATTAAATTCAGTTTATTTTGTCAAACAATTATCATTGGTCATCTTTCTTGCTCAAAATCAGGAAGTGTGGGATTTTCTATTACAAATATGCTTTCCCTCTGGTGTCTACTTAAATGTGTACATTTTTTGCATGGTTTCTCTATCAAGTCTTGCTTACAGGTAAAACCAGTAAAATATCCTTTCTAGGTACACTTAAAAATGATCAATTTGCTATTCTAGTTCTTCTGTAAGTATCTGCCATAAACCCATTCACTGTATTAAGGTTGTGTTTCTGGGATTATGCCAGAACTATAGCTGATTTTTTAAACTTTAAAGTGAACGGAGCAAAGGATGTAAACAGTCTAGTCAGTAGTATTGACTTCCTTACCAATCAGTAGGGTTGTGGTGGTGGTGAATTACAACATACTTGCTATGTGATGTACCCCACCAAATCATTTAATAAGTTAAGGTTTAATTAACCTTGAGGTCTAATTAACATTCAGAAGGTCAAGAAAAGTCTGACATAAGCTGAACTTTTTGGTACTACTTAAAAAGGCATATCTAAAAATCAGTCTTTTCAAATGACAATACTTCTGTTTTTCAGAATTATCTCTCTCTCTCTATATATATATTTTTATATCTATATATAAACTGTATAACTTAATTCTTATTAATTTGCATTACATACAAACACTGATATTATATTCTTAAACAGTTTTGTAAATCCTGTGCTGCTATCCCTTTGTAGCATATTACTAGTAATATTTTATAATGTTTTTAATATTTTATAGTGTTTTAATACTGTGCTTTGTCTGGAGACAGCACAGGTAGTTAAATGATAACAAAAAAAAAAAGACTACTTGCCACGTGCTATTATTTGTGCATATGTGCCGTTCTGCAGTGTAGAGGGTGGTGATTTTTCAATATATCTTAAGTTTGCTCCTTCCAGCTGATTGACTGAACGATTTACAAAGCACTTCATACAAATTATGGACAAGCAGGGGAAGAGGGGGTTTCTGTGTTGGATGTGGTTCTGTTTTTTTTGTTTGTTCCTGCATAGAATATCGTGTTAAAGATGGAGTGCTTTTATGGATGTTCCTTCATCAGACATTGTCAGGCTGAATCGTATAGGAAAATCACAGCTCTATCTTTCTTTTCCAGCTTGAGCAGCTTCCATTTCAGAGAGACTGCTGTTACTCCTTCACCCATCTTCACCTCATGTGGATTTTACTGTACGCTCACCTCTAACATTTCGTTTGTTGATGTGCTTAAACTGGCTGTTCTTCCCTGCACCCCAAGTCACATTTAGTATGTGTTTGGAGGAAGAAGGGTTGGTTAAAAAAGCGGGATTCCTCCCTCCCTGCCTCAGTGTAGAGTGTGGCTGTGTGTAGTTGGATTAATCCAACTAGTGGGATGGTAATTTATGAGGATATAGGGGAGGTTACAGGCTTGACACAGGCGGAGGACAACAATCTTCTTCCTTGATTCTGAAATCCTTCTACTGACCGAATAGTAATGTATCATCAATGTCTAAGAATATAGTTGAACTTTTGTTCAGTCTCTGTGCTGGTTCGTGTAGTTCCACACTCCTGTTGCATGTCCCATGCCCTCACTCTGTTATGGCAGTATGGTGAAATAGGTGTATTATGGCTGTGTTTGTGTCCTGGACCTTCTCCTTTTCTGTCCCCTCACCTCTGGCTGAAAAATAATCCAGTAAAAGGCACAGGTCTTTGGTTTGATTTACTATGGACAGGAGAGCTTGTTCTGGTATGATGGAGCTTGTAAATGCACTGTATGGCTGCATGAGGAGCTTGACCTCTTACTAGAAGCATGAATGAATGAGTCCTTGGGCAGAGAGCTAATTATGAGGAGTGGTCTGTATTGCGGGGACTGATGCGTGAGCCCGATCCCTGTACCTGCCTTAAGGCAGAACTACATTTAACAGACAGGGTGTGATAAAACTGCTCAGAGGGTTCTGGTCTGGGAGCGTTCTGGAACACGGAATGCTGGTGCTTGGTGGCCAGAGACACAGTTAAGATTTTGTTACGGTACTGGTGGATATCTTAGCCAGATGTTCTCACTTCTCAAAGATTTGTTATCCGTCCTGTATCCTTTGAAAAGGCAAGAGGTGCCATAGGGTGAGTGACTTGGTGTCCTAGCACTGTGCTGTTCAATGCAGCTCCTTCTCGTTGTTCAGAATAGAGGTAAAGGCAGGTTCATGATTCAGTTACTCTGTTTTTAAGTCTTTCTTATTCAGTAAGTATCAATTTCTCTCACAGGACGCTTTTAATTTAAAATTATATGCTGCATGTTGATTTTAGGACACACTTAAAATATTGCCCTTAGAATACTTGTTTAACTTGAGAAAAAATTTTCAAAGTTTGGAGTTTGTGTAGAATGCAGGTAAGGAGCAAAAATGCACAGCGTATTTTTGAAGGTAACAGCCAGTGGAGTTTGAATTGCCAAGTGCCTGCTTGTAGTTTGTGTGACAGTTGAATCTTGATCCCCACTCAGTTGCTGTGTTAACAAATGGCTTGGAAATATGCTGGATGATTTTTTTAATTATTTTTTTTTAATTCCTCCCCCTCCTCCTCTAGTCTGGCTGTACATGGAGCAATACTTGAAAGTGCATATTGCTTTTAGTGACACAGCTGTTTTAGGAAGTGGCTGTTCTGCTGTCCTGAGTACCAGGATGCTTTATCCAAACAAAATGGTTTTATTAAAAAATTAATATTAAACATTTTACCTTTTCCTATTGTGTGTCTGTTTTCCAGTTAATGTGTGCTTTTGTTCCGTCAGTCCATTAGAAGAGTGGTGTGGTGCAGCAGGATGGTGGGAACTCTGGTGCTGGTGGTGTTATCACAGGTGGTATTTCAGGAGTTCCACAGGAGCATTTGATGCCCCAGCACTAAGATAAATCACGAATGTGAAAGATCACTGCGAGGGGGTTAAAACCACAGTTTGATCCTCAGGTATGAGCGGACAGAATGTTAAGGTGACAATGTCAGCTGCTGGGTTAGGGCCTGTGGCACTGCTCTGTACCAGTAGAGGTAGAGACTAGCTGAGTAAGCCCTGCAGATTGTGGAGTACTTAACAAGAGAAATATTCCCAACCTTAAAGCAGAATTCGCTCTCTGCTGTTATAGGTGAGAAAGAGTGAATGATGCAAGATTGTTTTTCTATACCATTGTATCATTTGCTACACCTTCTGTGACCTGAAATTTGCAAGGTATAAAAAAGTATGTCTGAAAACTGGTGATTGACATAGAAAATATAAATTTTGATGTAATGTTTAGTGGGGCAAAATTAATTCCCTCTTAATACTCAGGATAATGCCTGAAATGTGCAACTCTTGTAGTCATTTCAGAAGAATTAGATTAGTGGGTTTAGATTTTCTTTTTTTTTTTTTTTTAATGGAAGGATAAGCATGGGGAGGCTGTTTTCCCTAAAGCTTGAAGGGAGACTGCACAGTTTGTACATCTTAATGACCACTATTAGCTTCAAAACCAGATTTAAGGATTTGTTAAACCTAAAGGCTAGTGTGGTCTGAAGCAGTGTTAGTGGATCTTTCTTTTATGTCTTGTTTTAGTTCGAATAACCCTTCTCTTCAATGTCCTCAAGTGTGTCAGAGCAACATAATCTGTACTCACAGTCACTTGCCTGCAAAGCTTCCACATAGATCCAGTAATAGGAGGCAAGATGTGGCCTTCTCTGCCCTTCCTGCATGCGATTTTTTTAATGGTTATAGGTATGCTATAAAAAGTAAATTTGGTTAAGATTATAGGTCTGATGTTAGTAAGTGGAAGCTGATGAGGTTTTTAATGTATTACGGAAGTCTTGATTTAATGGGAATATTCCGCTGCTTTTATCTAAGTGCTATTTAGACTTAAGATAAATAGGTAGCACAAATGGATACTTGCTTTGGTTAGTCAATAAAACAGTTCTTGTCCAAAAATAACAATGCAAAATGAAAGAACTAGAGGCAAGCTTAAAAAAAGTTTTGTTTACTATTGACAGCTTAAAATTGCAAGACAAGTAACTTCGAAAACACTTTGATGTTACTGCACCTCTCTATTCCAGTTCCAAAGAGACACTCTCACTGTCGTTAAAAATGTCTTCTGAGGCTCAAAATGCACTGAAGATGTGGTTGCATAAGATGGCAAGCCAAGTGCCTTTTCCACACAAATAAATGGAGATTTTTGGAATATTGAGTGTAAAAACTGAGAAATTTGCTAATAATGATGAATTTGTAAATCAAGCTGTCTGGACAGTATTTCTTGAAATATACAGTCAAAATTTCAATCCATTTAGAGTAAATAATTTATGAAGCATGTCTTTGTAACTACAAAATGGTCCATTACAATACAATTTTTTTAAAAATAATTAGCCTTGATGCATCTGATGCCTCTGATGTTGTGAAGGGTGTTTTTAATAATTAAATATAAGTCACTTTTTCTTTTTAAATTTATTTATTTATTTATTTATTGCTTATTCTGTCTTTATGTAACTACTCTTATTGCAATCATCATAATTTTGTTAAAATGATCTGATGACGTGGGCTTTGTGGTCGTATACATAAGGCAAATCCTGTGTGGCCCAGACTGGTGTGTTGTGTCAGTGTTTCAGTGAACAGGCAAAGTGCTCTTGCTTGAGGTAGCTGATGGCTGCTTGGGAGTGTTCACTAGTGCTCAGAAGAAACTAAGGAAATGCTGGCTTTAAAGAAGATCAGCAGATGCTGTTTGCTGTTGACAGGGCAGTAGTACAAAAAAGAGATGACTCCCTTGCTCCAAGGGGTAGAAGACTGTGATTTGCAGTCTGTCTTCAGAAATTGCATGGACGTAATCAAAATGAGCAAACTGGCATTGGAGCTCTTTGCCCAAAGCTGCCAAACAGCAGAAGAGGTTTGTATTCAGTTTTATTATTCTGGAAGAGAGTGGGATTTTGATTTTGCCACAGATCTGAGGATATTTAACAAGTATGCTGTTTCAGATTTAGAGTGAGGAAGGTGTGTACCACCAACTTGTAACACATGATAGTAACTGTGATAAACAAAGAGTTAATAAGCATGGACTGTCTTTTAGGGTAGTTCCTCTGGACTCCTGACTGGGCGTACTAAACCACCCTGGACACATGCCTGTCAGATTCTCCTGCGCTTATCTCAGCTTTGACAAAGAGTAATCTTTAGTGTGTTAAGAAATGTGTGAAAGGTTTTTACTTCCATACAGCTTTATGTCAAACCTAAGATGTTAAAAGGGCTTGAGAATGTATGGTGAGAATAATCTTTTCTCTTGCATACTTATAATACGTGCAGTCTGACCGTAGGGTCCAAACAGATGCTACTGTTCAGAGGGAGGATAATCCACTGTGATTTTAGGATATGTCAGTATTCTGTGTTTTAATCGCTATCTATTTATGGTACTTCAGAAAGGTAAAATGTAGTGGATGAGCTAATGCCAGAAAGAGGACACTGTCCCTTGATTCCTTTTACACAAATAATTGGGGTAGGCGTATAGTGGGGGGGGGGAAGCCATGTCATCTGAGCATCTCTCTGCTGCAGTATGTCATCAGGAAGAGCAAGGTGGGATTTGGCCATGGTCTCCAGCATTAGGGAATTCCAGATATGATTGAATTTAAAAGAGATTTTTGAAATAGGTAGATTGGCAGGTCATCTGGATTGGCTGCAGTTAAAAGGATACAGATTTGACTGTGTCATGATAATAATGCTTGCTAGTAGATGGTATTTGTTCAGTGGAGTAGTGTCAAACTATTGGCACCATAATAACCTTTAAGTGCAATAATAATCAGTGCAGTTACAGGATGCCTTTATACCACTGAATACTTTTATACTGTATAAGGATTTTTTTACTAAATTAACTGTTTCGGCAGCAAGTAATAATTTTAATGGAAGTAGTTTACTTGCTACAAAAGTGAGAAGGCTGAAATTACTGTGAAGTGTTTTTTTGCCATTTATTCTTGAAATATGCAGAACTATTTGTTTCAAAATAGTGTTAAGATTGTTACTTGAAAGAATGGAGATATGATTGCTAAGAAACAGTGTATGCCTCATTAATCTTGATGTAATGTGCTATAGAAATCTAAATAAAAGAACCCCACATCAGTGGAAGCCTTCATAGCTTGTGCTTCTCAAAGTAACATAGTTTGTTAGCCTGCTTTTCTCAGTAATTTTTTAATCTTCCAAAGAATCCAAAGATTTCCCCTGAAAGGTATGATTTTTTTTTAAATTTTTTTTTTTTTTTTTTTTTTGGCAATAGCAGGCTGTAATGTTAAAAGATTCCAAGATCTATCAAGGCAAATGCACAGTGGCTATATTCTTCAGCTAAACAAGTACATAATCCTCTTCACTTAAACACAGTTTAATACAGTGGATGGGCTTATTGATAGCCATTGGGGTTTCCTAGAGTCTGAGGTGGTGTTTTTTAGAGGGGGATGCTGTTGTGAAGCAGGGGTAGAACGTGTGGCTGTGAAGTGTCTTTCCATTGATGTGAGTGGAGGGGAGGCTGCACCTGGCAGTTTTAATAGAAAAGCAACAGCCATGTTAGTCTGGTGGATATCTCTGCAACTATGGAAGTTTTTTGGAGTTACACACTTTTCTTCAGAAACTTGTGGATTTACCTTTATAAATGCTAAACTTTCGCAAAGTGTTTGTCCAGTTTACTTACCAGCAGAGATGTCTTCTGGTGTTAAGTTTGCAGGTCAAATTCCAAATGTGATTCTGATCTTTCATTGGACTGTGTGCTCCTGACATTGACAGACTACGAAGTCCTTTTTATAGTATTTACCTTGTATACCTTCATTTGGTACCAAGCGGTAGGATGCTGTATTCAGGGTTAATTCTGAGTTGAAGGCACAGTAAGGTTCTTTTGACTCAGATGCTTACTAGCTGGAAGTAGACAGAAAAAGTGACTCCAAGGAATTCTTTTTCTCAAACGTGTGTCTAAAAGACTTCTTCATAGCTTAATGTTTAATGTTGGTCACTAGTCATGATGGTCACAGAAGTCTCATCTTACCTGCTTCTGGTCAGTGGTTTACAGCCTCCAGTATATGCTGGTAATTGTTCTTGATGAGTTATTTTTAAGGTAGCTTGTGTACGTATGTGCTAAATTCTGAAGAGGCTTTCTGAGATGATGTGTTTGGAAACCTGAGGCAGTGCAGAAGTGTAGCAGTGTTCTGTTTATAGAAATGGGTCAGTGAGTGGACCTTAAGTCTGACCTCCAACAGGACACTGTTTGCAGGTGCAATTCAAGATTTTCTATTTTGTAGAGACTCATATGCGGATTCAAATATAGTACGGTGAAGAGAGTGGAAGATAGAATTGGCAGTTCAGCTATGATACTGAATACATCAAGGGGAGAAAGATGTTCTGTTTCTTTTGTGGGGATAGAGATGAATGTATTGGAATAAAATGCCAGAGTGTAAGGGATCATTTTAATTAAAAGGAGGGCAAGTCAAACAAAAAGAGAAAGATTTATAGTTTCCTTATGTATGGCTTGTGATAGCATAAATGGCCTCACAGAGAAATTAACATCTTGGATTCCAAAAAAATCCCCACAAAGTAACTGTTCTCTTTCAGACCTGAAGGTTTCTGACTGTAAAGCAGAAGTGCAATATATTGAAACTAGAGCATTTCTTAGCCAAGTCCTTTTACAAATACCTTTCAAAATATATGAAAGAAATCTGTGGGTGATTGACCCTTGCCATTTCTGACTGGTGTGTGCTACTGAGCTACCTTCTTAGCAAGGGGTGCAGTTAATGTAATGTGTGACAAACTTCTTGTGTCCCTCAGCTGACTGTTTCTCATCTCTTGCCTTTGTTGATGATTTCTTTTTGTGTGTGCAAGGCTTATGATGTTTTAAGGGTTGTTTGAGAAGGCAGTTTTCCACCTTATGAAGATTAGCAGTTAAAACAGCTCGTAGTGTTTCAAGATGGTGAGTTCCATGATGTAATGAGATGTGTTCTTGGTCTGAGCAGGGAATTAATGACTTGTAATTTGCAGTTAGTACAAAATGAAACAAGCCCATGCCAGATGTAGGACACCGAGCCTCGCTATTTAATTAAGGAGGAACTAAGCGTGAAATGAGGGTTAAAAGCCTTGAATAGACTGATTACTGTTACAAAACAGCAAACTAATAAGTACCTATGGAGATACAAAAGCTAAAATTAGTACATACTCTGTCTTTGTGGAATTTGCAATGCTTGTAGATGACAGGGCTGGTAGATAGGACTTGAGCCAGTTATGTAGTAGCTTTTGCTGTTAGGAAGATGATTTCCTCTTTCTTGTATATAAAGTATTCCATAATTTTCAGCTATCCCACCTGATATTTGTATATTCAGAAGAAAAGGTTTAGGGAGAATTTGATGTGTCACAGCAAGTTGTTGTCAGACCTTTTTTTTTTTTTTTTAGTGATGTTATTTCAAATTGCCTTTTAAACCAACGATGATCAGACACTAGATGCATTACAATATTATTTTCCAAGCTTTTCATACTTGAAACTTGAGTATTAAATAATGAAGATATCAATACCGAGGAAGGGAACTTCTAGGGATACATAAAAAAGAAATAAATAAAACAATTCTAGTTTTTTAATTTTTGTTTCTTTATTAAGTCTTTAGGACTCATGCTACTTCTTAGTCAAGGTGAAAAAAAGATTGTAGGTTTCTTAGGAAAACATTCTCCCTTGATAAATTTTTCTATGCAAAGAAGGATTCATATGGTTATTTGTTTTGGTTCAAGAATTCTTTGAGGTGTTCTGCAAGGACATGACACTTTTTTTAAAAGTAGCTGAGTATGAAAAGCTATTTAAGAGCTCCTTAAATATGAATTAAAGAGCTTAAGTAGCTTGCTCTTATCTGTGTATGTGCATAGGAGAATTGGGTCACAAATTGTGATGTCAGCATTACTAGTGCAATTGTTTTGAAAGTTTTTTGAATAGCAAAATACTTAAACTGATTAAAGATACAACCACTTAAGTTGTGTATGATGAGTTTATCCCAGTGGTTACATGACTGAAAGACAGTACACCTGTCTGTTTTCTTTATGCTTTCTTTGGTTCACATTCTTGCTATTCCAAATCTATTTCTTTGATTGGAGTTCATGTCATCAGATTCCTCAAAAACCTCTGCAGTAGGTGTCATTGTAGGACTTTTTATGTTGATCTGTCTGAGTTGATTAATTTTGTGTGTTTGAAGAAAATTGCTTGATTTTTTTGAAAAAGTGTTGGAAAGTGTTAAGTGACTTTTGTACTTCAGCATAGTCTGTCTTGTTGTAAATAAACCAGGAAGGTAACACTCAGGGTCTAGATGGGCACATATTTAATATAATATGTAATTTGCTTAAGCCAGTTGGCTAATCCATAGCTCTGGCTGCAATGCATTTTTTTTTTTTCTCTCATCCAAATTTCTGTTTTCCAGCTAAACTATTGTGCATCTAAATTTTTTGTTGTACAATTGTACACAGAATTAAACACTAGTATTTGAATCTACAATTCTTGCCCTATAACAGGTAAAATGTGCAGTGGAGTGTAAACAGGTTAAAAATGACAGGAGCTAACTAAAGAAGTCCTTGACTATGCCCTTTTTTTTTTTTTCAAAAATAGGGAAAAAATAGAGAGAGAAAGAATAAACATTTTTGAAAAGTGACAATAGAAGGTCATATTAGGTTTTGTCTCTTTTCCTCTGTATATATCTGTGTCTACTTCCTGCATACAAACTTAACCGTTTCGCTTCCTCTATGGCCTCAGGGTGTGCAAAGCTAATTATATGATTATATATTCAACTGTCTTGTTTGATGAATAGATAATGCCCTTTTGTAAAATCTATTTTTAGCAAATGATGGAAATGGTACCACACCTCCATGCTACTCTTGAAAGATATTAGATATTTAATTATTAATATTACTCTTAGAAAGGATCACACCTGATAGCATGATAAATTACATTTCCCTTTTCCTGAATTATTCTCCCAAGCGCAGTCTATAAAACTGTGAGCAACACTGTCCAAAATTTGTGTAGTGTTTTATACAGAGATCATTAAACAGACACCCTTCAAGATCTGCACAGAAACACTTCTACCTTTCCTGACAGTGGAGGAGATCAGGACTCTCAGTTTTCACTACAGGAGATTTGAGTATCCCTCTTCCAGGCTGCATAGACCTTCAGATCAGTCTGAGTCTTGATGTAGCTTTTGACATGACACAAGCTCCAGTACAGCAACTTTTGTGGTTGTAGGTTTTTTTTTGTTTGTTTGTTTGTTTTTTTGTTTTTTGTAATGTAATACAAGATCATGAGAGCACATCCTTTGGCTGGTGCTGTGAAGTGGTGCACATACGTGCATGTTCCTTATAACGTGCTTATTCAAGATTTAAGTGGTTAGATTTTTTTTGTCTTTGTTTTAAAACTAGACTTGTTTCTGTATGAGATTTTTAATACAGTTTAGCTAGTTAATTTTAAGTGTTTATCAAAGCTTCCCAAGTGTCTTCATATAGATGCGATAGATTATTGCTTTTGAAAAATCATACCTACTTTAATTCTATACTTTCTGATTCACTTGAAGATGTAAATATCTTAAGTATAAAGGAGAAATTCCTCAATTCTTAATTTTCATTATAAAACATTTTTCTGGTGACATTTAAAAAAGGATTGAGCTGTTTCTGTGTCTTTTATTTTTACATTGTTATGCTTGTTTGCCACTTCAGTAACAACATGTGTGATAATAAAGTTACTGATGTTTCTTAACTTTTTTGGATCTTCATTCGCATTTGGTGGAGGTGTTTACAAATCAGAAATTTGCTAGCCTTAATGTAGAGCATGAGGTACCCGCAACACAACACAACGAGATGTTTCTTTCAGGGGTTGTGTTTTCCAAACCATTTTTCCAGTGTGAAACAGCTATTGCAACTTCATCAAAAGATCTTCATCTAGCCCTTTAGGCAGTGACATCTGTGTGTAACTGTAGAGTTGCAGTAACGAATGCTAAATAATCTTAGAGGGTAGCTGTTATTTTCAGAGTATGTAGTGATAAGAGCTTTTGCTTCCCATGGAAGGAAGAGCCATCTTTATCCTTTTCTTACTGAAGAAGGATGATTTTTCTCATGATTAATTGATCTACCCTTTGAGAGGGTTGGGTGGTATTTCTTCAAATTCTTCGAGCTCTTATTTTGTGGATGTTTGTAAAGATAGTTGTAGGTCAGTGGAGTCTGCAAATAGCTATATTTTTTACAGTATGTCTTTTGTACATCAGTTAATTTGCTTTTGCACAAACCAGAATCCTGGATATCCAGCCCTATTCTTCAACGCTTGTTAGAAATTATTCTGCCATGTTGTATGTATTTTATTTTCTGTTGTTGTTTAGCTTATGAATTGGTGTTAATATTAAATCTGGAAACAGAAACTGGAAAACTTGAAATGCTGTTCCAACTCAGGACTTGAAATACTGTAAAAGTTCTGCAAAAATATAGTTGCATTCTGAATATATATTACAAATTCAGATATTTTAATGACTTCATAAAACAAGGCTTTTTTCGAGTTAAGTTTATTTAATTGTTTATTTCTAGTTTTGGATTAACTAGTGTACTCTTCCATTTTAGAATGTATGAAAACATGTCCACAATGGTGTATTTAAAGGAAGAGAAGTTGGAGAAGCTTACTCAAGATGAAATCATTGCCAAAACTAAGCAAGTGATTAATGGACTAGAAGCACTGAAGAATGAACACAATTCAATTTTACAGAGCTTACTTGAAACACTGAAATGTTTGAAGAAAGATGATGAAACTAATCTGGTTGAAGAAAAATCAAACATGATTCGAAAGTCACTGGAAATGCTGGAGCTTGGCCTTAGTGAAGCCCAGGTAAATAGCAGTAGACGTGAAGCATTTCACACTCGGGGGCTTTACATTTGCCTTACTTACTAGTGATGTGCTGGGACACTGACATCATTATTGTACATTAAGGAAAAAGACTGCTCATGGAGGAGGATACTGTCAATCTTACTCTGTTACAGAACTAATTAAGCATTCAGTCATAAAGCGCTGAAGCTAGTAACTGAGCTCCTCTTTACTTCAGTGAGGCAGTTGCTCTTTTCTGTTTAGACTTTTCCATGGCATTAGACATGTGATGTTTGAGGAGCTCAAGAACTGAGCTTGGATATTTTAACTGTAAATTATTGCATAGGAATGTCTCACACACACACATGAATTTGCTTTAAACTTTGCTCTCTTCTGTTACTTTAAGTTCATGTATATAATCCCTTGATTCTGAGTTTCTTTGTAGTGGCTCATGATGCTCCTGGGGCTTAGGTATCTCTAATTTTACTGAAATAAAATTGAATCTAAAACCATTTTAAAATTAAAGAATTGAATACATAATTTGAACAACTTTCACTGATGCAATAAAGGAGGGACTATGAGCTAATTTCTGTGAACTCTCTTAGTCAATGAAGGTATTATCTGGAGAAGATGAGTGACAAGGTGCATGTTTAGTTGGCATGTCAGGAGAATATTTATAGCCCAACTTTTAAGGTATTTTATACTAAGTCAACTTGAAATGATGTGATGCATCACAGTCATCAGAGTGTTTGCAAAAGAGTTGAAAATGTCAATGAATTAGACCAATATAAAGCCTATTAATATAGTGCTAAACTGTGCTCAGTCTTCTCGTCCAGATCGAGCTGTTATTGTGTGATGGTCTGGAAGGCGTGTGCATTGGATCATGGTGAATTGAGGCCTGAAAGAATGACCCAGTATGGGAATGCCAAACTTCCTGGGCATTATGGTACAGACTGTCAGGGCTTAGCAGATTGTACAAGCCTTGGTCCCTTATACTGGAAGGAAATACTGGAAGACATATGGAATAAAATTGCAATAGTTGAGTTACCTTCAGTGGGTGTGTGTAGAAGATCTGAGAGTGAATGAGATGCTTCTCTCTCCTAACTTGGATGTGGTATTTGGACTCCAAAAAGCTAGTTGTGATTCTTGGTTCTGTGGGATTCAGCAGCCTCAACTGCAGATGTTACTGCCTTGCGTACCCCACGTTGTGCTTTGTGAACTGTGGTGGCGAGAAGCCAAGAAATCTGCATTTACTGCCTTTGTTAGGAAAGCAGTTACACTTCAAACTACCACTCTCAGACCTGATAAACCTACTCTTCCTGCATGCTTTGGATTGCAGCAACGTAGTGATTTTTTAAATTATTTACAAAATTTATAATAAGAGACATGGAAATACTTGATAGATGTTTGTGACATGAATGCAGGTGTGACATAAGTGTTATTTGCATGAAAATGAAACTGACACTGCTGTAGAAGTAAACAGACTTTTCTTTCAGTTAATTCTAGAGAGTTGGCTTACAGAGCATTTGAGTTTACCATTGTAGCTTGTACAATGTTGTTTGACTGTGTTGACTCAGTTATCACAACCTTCCTAAATGTACTTTCTGATGTTACAAGTGCCACTGTTTGAATAGGCAAAGTCATTTAAACTATTAACAATTTTGAAAATGTAAATAAGTAGGTGCTTACAAGGTGTGCTTCGTAGGCCTGCTGTCAGCTGTTCAGTGGGACTTTATGTACAGGGTGTAGGGAGAGTATCTTCTGGATGTGGTGCTTGGCTTTTACTTAGCAAGCTCCTTTTTCATTTCACTTTGCTCAGCAAAAACACCAATGCAAGTAGACTGCTTCTATGGCTGTCCTCTTTCTCTTGTCTATAATGTGAGTGTTCAAACACACTGAATGGCTGCACACTCAAGCTTATGATATGTATATATAAAGTGCTTATATAAATCCTGTGTTCGGTTGCACATTTAGATCTCAGTAGTATAATTGTTCCTTTTGAAGTATTATCGATGTGCAGAGGTGTTCATCCTTATGAAATGTAAGTATGTATATGGATCCTTTCCTGTCTGAAAGCTACTAAATTAGAACTCTGTGTTAGTTCTTAGGTTATTTTTGTGATGCTTCAAGTTAAGAGTATAAATGCTGCATTCCATGTTAGGAAAATAACCAGCAGAATTTCTATTTCAGTAATCTAAGCCCTAGTTATTAAAATTTTCAGATATTTTAAGATCACATGTAATCTTTAGGGAATTCTAAAACATTTTGACTTCTGATGTCGTTGTGGAAAACAATCATTAGTAGAGAGTTCCTCTAGGTTAATTCTGGTAAAAAAGTTTAGAGGAAAAGTGAGGACCAGATTTATAAAGAACAGAAAACTGACTGTTGACCAGATTTTACAGCTGATGTAGGCTTTAAATAATGATAGTTTTTAATGTTAAATACAAGACTGCATACCAGAGAAAGTATGTCCTGTGACACCTCCTTTTCAGGTAATGATGGCCTTGTCAAATCACTTAAATGCAGTGGAATCAGAGAAGCAGAAATTGCGTGCCCAGGTTCGTCGGCTGTGCCAGGAGAACCAGTGGCTGAGGGATGAACTGGCCAATACACAACAGAAACTACAGAAAAGTGAGCAGTCTGTGGCTCAGCTGGAGGAAGAAAAGAAACATCTAGAATTCATGAATCAGCTAAAAAAATATGATGATGATATATCACCATCAGTAAGTAGCTGTACACTAAAAAGCACCTTACATTTACATGTGTTATAATTTGCCTGGTTACCAAGAAATGACAGATGCAAGCTTTTTACTTGTCTCTAACATCAATTTGTCATTAAAATGCTTACCTTGTACCACTATGACACAGATTGTGGGAAGATTCTGACAGTTCAGTTCTAAGAGAGTAGATGTTTTACTGTCTGTAGATAATAAAATATGAATGAGGATCAAAATCCATACTTAGTATCCTGTTAGCTTAGAAAAAAATGAAGAACTGAACCAAATCATCAGTGTGTAGCTTTTATATCTGTTGAGAACTTACACTAGGATAGGACATTATTGAATCCACTTTCTGGACCTTCTGCCAGACCTTCGGATGAGCTGCGTGATTTCAGTTGTGTTTAGCTAGCCCATTGTGTTACATATGCTTAGATTCGGAGAGAAAATGGATAAAATTTTAATTTACAGAAGTAACATAACTTAAAAAGATGACAGAATTATCTGCCCTTCTTGTTATCCTTTTATTTTGTTTCCTTAAGTTAGATGGCACGGTAGAGAAAGATCTCATTTTTTGCATGCAGACCTTCTCAGCTGTGTCTTGGAAAGAACACTTTTTCATAACCTTTTTTTTCAGCACCATAATGGTTGAAAATGTGCATTTAGTCATGCTTAACTGGCTGATTGACTAAATCCTTTTAACATACTGTGAGTAGCAAGTGTTGTTTTGGTCAGTTGCATGCGGAACTTTTCAGTGCTGTATGAGCTGGTATTTGTAGCAGAATATTGCCTGTTTAAAAAAGGGTCAGGAGGAGGGAGTATTGGGATTTTGACATGCTAACTGTTGAACTGTAATCTGCAGATGGCCTAAATAGCACCATTATTTGAAGCTTAATTGGCAAATAAGGTCAAAGTTAGTGAAGTATCTTTATAATTTCACTAACCATATGGACAGTCTCTGTTAGCCTTTGAAAATAGTTGTATATACTCAGTATGAGACTGGAAACAGCACACTGAAAATTATGAACTTTCCGTCTGGATCCAGCCCCATCAATCTGCTGTTTTTGCAAAGCACCCACTTTGCTGCCATTGAATGTGAATGCCAGCAGCAGCAGTTGCCTTTTTCTCATCTGTAGAAAAAAGTGTTGGATGGGGATCCAGAAAACTAGGAAAGTGTTCTGCTCCTGGAGTTTCTCCTTACTGAGATTAACATTTCTGAGAACTTCAGCTGTTTATATTGTATAGATACCACATTGAAAAAACAGGATTGAGGAATAATCTGTTTTATTTATATGATGGTGGGCTTTGGGATGATCATTGGAAGTTTAAAATGAATATACATTGTTGGATTGTGCAGAAATAATATGGTTCCAGATGGAGATTACTGGAGGTGAATTTCCTTCCTTACAGGTCACAATTGCAAAACGTGTTATTTGTGGAGAAGTTGAGTGCTCAAAAATGTAGGTCTCCTTATTCCTCTCCCTTGCCCATCTGCAACTGTGTTTATGACTAAAAAAGTACAGAGGCCAAATCTGCATGCAGTAGTGCTCACTCTTCACTGGGTACTTTCATTAGGTATAATGTCTGTAAGAATAGCAAATGTCTTCTTGTATGCTTAAATCAAAACTGAAATCTAGGAGACCTGGTTTCTATTCCTGGATCTTCTGAAGGTGTCCTGTATTGTTTTAGGGCAGAGTATGTAAATACATTGGAACATAAGACCCTCATAAAACTTCGATGAGAAATGTTATTCTGGTCAGTTCCAAAGTTCTGGATGTAGGATTTGCCTTTCACATTGCTGATTAAATGGACTATCCCTTTATGCCGTAGATTTAAGTGTAATAATTTATTTGGGTTTGGGGTTGTTCTACAGGAGGATAAAGATACAGATTCCACGAAAGAGCCTTTGGATGACTTATTTCCCAATGATGAAGATGACCAAGGACAAGGAAGTAAGTGTACTTCACATCACAATGTTGTTATTTATGCCACGCAGAGTATAAATATGCTCTTTACAGAAATTAATCCATGCTTGAAGCCCTGTGAGACACTGCAGGAGTGGTGAGTGCCTCTTCGAGAATAAGGTAACCATACATTCTGTGCATTGATATGTACAGAACTGCGACATAGCTTTTAAAAGAGAGTTTACTAGCTGTTGTAAAGTTCTTGGGACTGACTTGACTTCAGAATTTATACCACAGTCTTTCCTGTGGGCCTCATAATGGAAAAGGTTTGTTCCATGTGACTTAAGACAGATTCTGAAACATTGAAGCTTTTTGATGATCTGCCTAGATGGTGAATTCTGTTAATGACCTTTTTAATAATCTGATATAACTGATATAACATTTTGGGGCTGGTTTCAGTGTGAAGTCTTTCTTGTATAATCTTTTGTCCTTTGCTAAGGTTGTCTTCCTTGGGTTTACTGCTCATTCTAGATGTATTGTCTTTAGGTCAGAAGGGCTGATGAATATGCAGTGAAGTTTGAGATCAAAGTCTGGTAGTGTGATTGGAAGAAGCCAGTAACAGAAAAGCCTTGCTCAGTGAAGTGTGCTTTTTGTATCGGTGTAAAGCTGATATTATATAATTTATTGATATTGGAGTGTATATGCAGTGTGCTAGTAGTATAATGGTTCTTAGCAGATGTCTTCAGAACAGGTGCCTAAAGGGTCCCAGCTTTGTCACCAGCAGAGTTTTGGATTTCCTTGATGAGTACAAACACAAGGTACATAGCATTCTTGGTAGCAAGATAATGCTGTCCATAGTCAGCAATGGATGGAAGACTTCATTAAAGAGTTTAGATTGTTAGTGTTGACTGTGAACTCTCTCCTGAGTTCATTCTTGCTGCCCTAGAATTTTATAGTAGGAAAGTTGAATGGCAAAGCTCTCTATAAACCTGCATTAAGTCCATCTACCATATTTAGCTTTACAAAACTCAAAGGTGACGTGTCAGTAATTTCCTTGACTGCTAGGAAAAATACTGAAATGCTGCAGTGCTTTGGTAGTCAATGATTGTAGGTGTAGGCTTGGAGTAGTACAATGCCACTGCATAAAAAGGCCCCTGCCTGCTGTGAGAGGGTTTTTTGTTGGATAGAAAAAAGAGGAGAAAGGCCTGTGGCTGGAGCCCTTATCCTATGTGGGGCCTAAAATTTAATGAAAATAAGTGAGAGGGAGTTTTCTCTATCTTACAGGTGAAGAGAGAAGGAGTAGTAGATGTGAGGAGGGAGTGGGAGGGTGGGGGCTGCAACAGCCAAAGGTAAAGAGCTACTGGAAAATAAGTGGCTAAGCCTGAGGGATATTATGTAAAGCCTAAGGGTTGACAGTGGCTTTAACTCGGTGCCTTTTCTCTTGCAACTGTTATTTGTGGCATCCAGGGTGTTTTATTCTTTTACGTGCCAATCTTACGTCCTCCTTGGCATAGTAAACAAAGGGCAACAAAAGATTTCTATGCTTAGAGAAGGAGAATAAAGGAAAATTGACAAATCATTTGAGCCTTTCTGCAGGTATTTGACTTGTCTATGTTAATGTTCCTTTCCACAGGGAAACGTCGATATTTCTAAGTGCAATATTATCATATAATCTGAGAATTGTTGCTGAGCTAAAATAGTTTCCTACTTTCTTCATTGGTTTATTATGTTTGGCCCTTTGAGCTAATAGATATGTGAAACAGTATTAATACAATACTGGACAGAATAGGAAGACTAATATGGTCATATTTTCTCTGTCACTGTTCAAGACAGCATGACTGCTGTGAAGTATGTTCTAATGTTAATGCTTTGTACTGAAGAAATAAAACTCGGCGAGTCCCCTTTTGTGTCATTGAGCAGTAGTGTTAAGATGGTTTGGTTACAGTCATATGGTAACCAACTCAAAATCTTGTGCCTTTCTTTCAGTTCAACAGCAGCATAGCAGTGCAGCAGCTGCTGCCCAGCAAGGTGGCTATGAAATTCCAGCAAGATTAAGGACCCTTCATAATCTTGTTATTCAGTATGCTTCCCAAGGTAGATATGAGGTTGCTGTACCTCTCTGTAAACAAGCTCTTGAAGATCTGGAGAAGACTTCGGGCCACGATCATCCTGATGTTGCAACTATGTTGAACATACTTGCTTTGGTGTACAGGTTGGTATACTGACTCAGGTAAATATCAGTTAAATAGTTAATATTTGGCTATAACCTGTTAATGTTCAGACTACTATTTTTTTACTTTTCCACTCCATTTATTTTGTTTCCCTGTTTTTTTTTTTTTTTTTTTTTTTTTGAATTAAAACTCTCAAAAGAATCCTGCAATATTTGTCTCCCTATACTTTAAAAGTCAGACAAATTGCTGCATTTTTGCCTGTGCCTTTCCTTTGGCAGTGACACTGGTTTTGGTAGTAATTTTGGTTTTGTCCACTGAGGGGGCATGTCTTGCTTACCAGCTCGCAGATAATCTAGAGATATAAATTGGACAGCAGCAGTAGTACATGCTAATCCTCAACCAGCAAACGACTTTACAGTCACAGGTTTTACTTCCTCATTTCTGAATATATTGTCAGTTCTTTTGTACTAATATCTTCAGGCCATTACTGAAGTCAGTTTAGTTTTTATGACTTTTTTTTTTCTGAATGCCACATATTGATTATGACTCTTTAAAATTTAGAGACCAGAACAAATACAAAGATGCAGCAAACCTCCTGAATGATGCCTTGGCTATCCGCGAAAAGACTTTGGGCAAAGATCATCCAGCGGTTTGTATACACCCAATATCGTATTTCTGGTGGTTTTACACTGAATTTTTTTCAACTCATTCTAATGTTAAACTCAACAGGAAAGTTTTTAAGACCTGGCTTATCTCTAAGCAGTACAGGTAGGCAGCCACAATGTAGCATTCATCTTCTCTTAAATATATAGTAGAAGTACCTTTTGAGCATTGTATTCAGTGCTGTTTCACCACAAATGACTTGCACATATTTGATTTTTGGATTGCATGGATTTTTCTATGGGAAATAATTTGTGAAGAAAGATTTTAATTTTCTTACTCAAATCACTTATATTAATCTCAGATCTAAGGGATACTTCTGATTTTTGTTTACTGTTTCTTTTAAATGAAACATAAATCAAGCTTTTGTACTTAATGTTTAAAATTTATGTGGTATCTCACTTCATGTAGCCTGTGGGGAGCAGGGCAGCTCTTTGTGCAAGAGGAAGGTATGAAGAAAACTTATGCACTAAATGACACTTCCACAAATGATGCAAAAATATTTCATGATTTCATTTTCTCCTTTCCCTGTGTATGTATGTATTCAATAATAATTATGTCTTCATTTGAAAATTTCAAGAAGTTTACCGTGTGCATGGAAGATTTGAAAACACCAATGTATTGCAGATTTGTTCATTTATCAGGTATTTGTATCAGTAAATTCCAGTGTAATGAATAGTTCTCTACTGATGACAGGTGGCAGCAACTCTAAACAACCTTGCAGTACTTTATGGTAAACGTGGAAAGTACAAAGAAGCTGAACCTTTGTGTAAGCGAGCTCTGGAAATCAGAGAAAAGGTATGAGTAAAAGAACACAGCCTTTGAATTAATTTTTTGAGGGAGAAGGCACAGTTAAACACTTTTACTTTTTTATGTTTGGGTTGGTTAGATCTGCCAGATAAGCCACAGAGTTAACAATGCCCTTGTAGCTAGCAGTGTCTGAAATTCAGAACAGTAGTAAATTCCAGTAGTCCTATGGAGCTGCTGGAGCACTCAGGGTATATTCTAAATTCTGTGTTTTGTAATTAAATTTCTTTACCTTTTTATCTCCCCTTTGATAATTAAGTAATCTTTCATTCGACAAGAGCGTTGGAATTAAAAATGATCATGAAAATTTTAAAGTTGATTACTATGTGGTTATTTATTCTAGTCCATAAGATTGAATGCCTGCATCTTCAGGCTTTGTATAATACGCTGCATGTAATTATTATACTACTTAAATTATTCCTGTTATGAATAGTTCTGCAGCATTTTCAGTTTGCAGTAGAATTGAGTAATTTTCACGTCTTTCAAATTCAGATTTTGCTTTTGTCATCTTCCTGTTGGCTTGATGAGGAATAAAATCTAATGGGGTATTTTTAACTGATGCATTTCTAAACCTTGCTGTGATGATTGGAGGATGTTTTAATACAAGGTATTTGATTAATTTTATTTAATTTTTTTAGGTCCTGGGGAAAGATCACCCTGATGTTGCCAAGCAATTAAATAACTTGGCTTTACTGTGCCAGAACCAGGGTAAATACGAGGAGGTTGAATACTATTATCAGAGGGCACTGGAGATTTACCAGACTAAGCTGGGACCAGATGATCCAAATGTTGCAAAAACAAAGAATAACCTGGTAAGCCTTTTGTAAAGTGAATCTAAGAAAAAGTAAAATTTGCTGATTAATTGAAGTGCATTTTTATTCAGCATGTATTGTATTTATTATTTATCAAGCTATAAAACACTGTGCTGATATCTTTTGGGGGTTATTTTCTTTTTAGGCATCCTGCTATCTAAAACAGGGCAAATTTAAGCAGGCAGAAACTTTGTACAAAGAGATTCTTACTCGTGCTCACGAACGAGAATTTGGCTCTGTAGACGGTAAGAAACTGAATCCCTAGATTTGAATGCATGCTTCATTTTTGTGGTCATTAGGAAGTAAAATCTACAGAAAATTAATAGTATCCTGATTAAATTTGTTGTCTGCTTGAGGTGGCTTTAAAGTGAGATTATAGAGGTGTTGAAATCCATTTCGTCATAAGAAAGCGTTTAGATACAGCAGTAATGTTTGATTCCAAAGATAAGTTTCTCTTACGTGAGGTAGACTTGGTAGGTTTATGTTTTATGGATTGTATTTCTGGCATAATCTATCTTACACTCAAACAAATCCATTTTTTTAATTTTTACAGAGGCAGAAAAATGTTTGTCACTTTCCAATAGTAGGAGTGAGGTGGTGCAGGATTTTTAATGATATAATAAATACATTGTTCATGTGAGTCCTCCATTAATTCATTTGAAGAATGGGGAAAATACCTTTAAACTGTGAATTGCACTGTACATTGAAATCAAATGCAATTTTATCAACTGTAAATCCCAGTGAAGAATTTTCATTGCATTCCATGACAGTAGCATATGCACAACTTCGTAGATACCAAAACAGTTGTTATGATAAAAGAAATAAATGTGTGTTTACTAGCACTGGACTGGGCATGTGACAAATTGATGGCAGCATATTGTCTTTAAAGCTCCTCAGAAGTAAATGTTTCTAAGCTCAGATAAGAAAGAAGAAAGAATTGTAAAACTGTAGAAGAGGTGCATGTTTTGTCTGCTGCTTGTAGTATGGACAGTAAGGGTTTTTTTTTGTTTGTTTGGTCTTTGTGGTGATAATAGTGTAATTCCCTGGTTCACAACTTAATTTCAGAAGGGTGACAAACATTTTGTGGTTTTGTGCTTCTATAAATATTTTCTTCTGTTTCATCAGATGAAAATAAGCCTATTTGGATGCATGCAGAAGAAAGGGAAGAGTGCAAAGTAAGGCCAATGTCATAAATCCTTTTTTGGTGCTTTTACTTATTTAAGTTATAAATTAGTGATTTTTCTTTCTTCAATGTAACTTTTTTTTTTTTTTTTTTTAAGGGAAAGCAAAAAGATGGCACATCTTTTGGAGAATATGGTGGCTGGTACAAAGCTTGCAAAGTTGACAGGTGGGTAATTTCATTACAGGATGAACAACACAGCAATACCCAGTATTCTGAAATGTCAGATTAAAGCACGTTTAGAAATGAAACCAAACAAGCTGCTTACTTAGGGTTAGAAAAAATATACTATTAAAAATTCAGGCCCAAAGACTGGATTTCAGGAGTACAGTAGGGATTTTCAAGTGCTGAGGCTGTTTATAACCTAGACTAGTTAGATCTGTTAAGTGCTGTAAAAATTCACCAGCTCTGTTCTTGGCAGTCCTTCACATGGAAGCCTCGGTCACCTTTCTTTCCTTGTATACTGCTGGTTGGCATGCATGCTCTCCCTTCCCCAGCAAGGCCTCTAGAGAGGACCAGAAGCAAAAAGGAGACTGTGCAAATAACTGAGCCTGGAGTTTTCTAGCTGGTGCACAAAAACAAAGTTCAACTGCCACAATTCAGCGTTATTTAATTTTCTCAAGTGTGAAGAATGGAGTTCTGTGTGAATAGAAACATATACTTTACCATGGAAGAAGAGTAACAAGGACTTTAACTTGGATTATATTTGGTGAATTTATTTTAGTTTGCTTTAATTTTGTTCCTTAACTGCGTTTTTTTTAATGTGCAGGTGTTACAATGTAGGAAAAAACCTGCACCTAGTACTAATAATCTTCAGTGAGGGTTTTTTGTTTCTTCAGTGTTTGAAACCTTGTATTTAACAAGCAAGAGAACGTTTGTACTGTTGAAATCTGATGGTTTTTCTCCGTCCTGAACTCTGGATGCAATATGTTTTGGTGGTTTGTTTTTCATGTATGGGTTCATTCTAATGCATGAGGAAGTCTTTTCTCTGCTGTTACTGGAGCAAAACATAATGCAACAATACTGTGACTGATCTAATTATCATTGTGTCATTAAAACAAAAAAAATGTGCACATTCCATTAACAAGTCTCATACTCCAACAAGATTCCCCTCCCCCCGTTGTTCAAGAGTAGTTTGAATGCACAGAAATCAAAAATGGGTATGAAGTAAAAGCTGATGAAAGGAACTGTTAATTTGTTCTGTGACTAACACATGCTACAGCAGTGGTGACTGCATGCATGAGTAAGCATACTTGTCTGGAAGCTTCACAATTATTCAGGTGAATACTCATATTGAACTAAATTTTCACCTCAAGATGTGTCTGAGAAGTGCAAGGATACAGCACTCCAGTTTTCCTTTGAGTAGGTCTAGAGGCTAGTTACTAACTCCCAGTTACAGGGCTGTTGACTACTCATAGTGTGAGCCTTTAGTGCACTTGGAAAAACCTGTTAACCCCTTTCAATGTACATGAAGTACAGCACAGTATGAGATTAAAAAAAAAAGTATGAGGTAAAAATGGAACAATCTCTCCAGAGAGACTTGCTAAATAATTACAAAAAATGATAAATACTATATTAATTTTTTATTAGTTTGTGAATTGAGCAGCTTAGTGTGTGTATGTGTAAAAATGTATATATTTTTTTAATGTGAAAATTTTCTTTCTTTAAATAGTCCAACAGTAACAACTACCTTAAAGAACCTTGGGGCACTTTACAGACGACAGGGCAAATTTGAAGCTGCTGAAACATTAGAAGAGGCAGCAATGAGATCTCGTAAACAGGCAAGTATGAAAATTTGCCTTAGTGTTATTTCTGCATGATGCTCATGTGGATTTTCAGCCTCAGGATCTATCTTACATGCAGAATATTTAAACTTCTGGCTATTTAGTGTGTAGTGCCTGATGTCATGCTCTAATTTCAGTTTGAACAGGTAATAAACTGATAACATCTTAACGCTTGCAAACTGGGTAATTGTTAGGGCAGTGGCACCATGTACCAGGAGCATGGTTCAAATTTGGGGTGAAATTATGTGGCAAGTAGAAGAAGAGAAGACAGAGTGCTGGCCATCAGTCCTAAGTTGGCTACATGCCCTGGGAAGGAGACTAAAAAAAAACTGCTGATAATCTACTTTGCCAGTAATGCTGTTCTGTTTTTAATAAGGAGCCATCAAACTTACAGATGTCCTGTTTCTGCATACAGCTGGCTGACAGGTGCAGACCTTTAGAAGACCATTAGAGATTTATTAGTTGCTGTTTCTGTTACTTTTGCAAACGGATGGGATGGATGCTACTGTTTAAGGGGGGACTATTATTCTTTTAATGTGGAGAAGTTCTGTGCTGTCTCTGTGCTCTCAAATGTGCTGTTCAAGTAACCCTTTCTCCATCTTAGAATGTGGGAGAGAGTTTGGTTTTGTTAGGGTTTTACTGGCTTTTTGTTCTTCCTTTCCCTTTTGAATGACTTGATATAATGTCTTTTTATAAAAGTACGTAAGAATGGACAAGTAAACATGGCTTGTCAGTAAGAGTTAAAATGCAAAGCAAATTAAGAAAAAGTGAAGGAAAAAAGTTTACTTTTAATTTAATTTTTACGCAATACTAAATAAGATTGGGCAGTTGGGTTGGTTTTGTCTGTTTTTCCAGAAGTGATTTGTTTGGTGCTTTTTTTTTCCTTATAAGTCCAAAATTCTAAACTCAACTTCTAAATTCAGCTAAACTGACTTAGACGACGGACTGTATCTTTGTCAATAATGCACTGGCTTTTATTGGTTATACTGATGTGAACTTGTATTTTAAAGAATTGTACTGCAATGTTTAATGTATATAGAAGCAGATTTCAGGAAAAGGGAGAGAGCAAAAAAGTTCCTGGCAAAACCATCACATTCTTCTAGTGAATTCAGCAACAGTTTCCTTTGATATAAGTTGGCTTAATATCTTTCTTCCACAAAAATGATGGAAAACTTACAAGTATTTGCCAAATAAATGGAATGAAACTGGTAAGAGGAAAGTATGAATCTGGGATAAAAGTTCTTCAGAAAGGAAAATTCAAGGGTTGGGAGAAATTGTAGATACAGGTAGTTTTACTGAGGATGATTTTCACATACCTTTACTGAAGGTTCATTTTTGGTGTGTCTCATTCAAATGTAATTTGAAGATAAGAAATGAACAGGCACTGCTTCTTAACATGTTTGCTTTAGTTCTTAGTTTTACTGTTGCCATTACACATGATAATTTCTTAGTGTGAACAGATACAACCAGGATAAATTGCATAATATAATACTGATAAGAAGACTGGAAGAAAACTTAGCATGTAATTATGTTTGTTTTTATCTTTTTAATATTACAAAAAGTAAAATGGAGCACCATCTTTTCCAGTTCAAATTTTTGCTGGGAAGGTTGGAATCGATTATTTGGCAATTAAGGATGAGAGGATCTTGCTATTGGAGAAGTCTCTTTTAGGGTCCCCATTTAGTCAACCTACTTCTAGATTCCCAGTACCTCTGCAAGAGCTGTTCCTTGTCTCCATTTTCCATAGTGCTTGCTGGAGGCTTGCTGCTGCTGCTTTATTTTCGTTAAGCATGCTTCAGATTTTCTTTGGTGCATCATATACCACCTACACCATTATACCATAACTTATCACGTTTCTTACAGCACTAGATTTGGACATGTAAGAAACAGTACTGTTACTAGCAGCCTTTAACACTACCATTCTGGGTCATAAAAGTAAAGGAGGACAGACAGGGATAATGCGTTTCCCCTTTTTGAGCTGGAAGCAAAGAGGTGGTTTAGTTTACAGGTGTGGAAGGGCATCAGTCCTTCACAACTCTGTTTTCCTTCACATGTTTTGTTTGCTTCAGCTCCTGGGATCTATATCTCAGATTTTTGAAGACCAGTGAAGGTCTTTGGCCTTCATCTTGCATGACAGAATCAAACCAACTGGGAAGGTGCAGTTCTCTGTCCGTTAGTTGTTGTTATTTTTGTTTACATGTGAGGTAAATGAGAGACAATAGCTTTGGAACAGAGCCTAGAGTCTGTGTGTGATCACTTCCAGAGTGGTGACTTTAAATAATTTTGGTTTTCGTGTTCTATGCTGATAAAGGGGTTGGTGCAAAAGCCATTTTGAGCCAATGTGCGTTCCTCTACTGTCTGAGAGCTCCAGCCACTCTTCTGCCCCATATGAGATCATTGTATGTTGGTCTTGTGCTTCCTTGTGTGTCAGATTCCATTAGGGAGGACTGTTCTGGTCTTCAGTTAGTGAAAAGCAGCTATATAGGAACCAAGAACCTGATTTCTCTATGCCACAGCTTTAGTTCTTATCCATGCACTTTTAAGTAGAATTTTGGCATGATTGTCGCTTTCTGTTTTGTGATGGACTTTATGGATTTGTCACGCGAATCCCTGGCTGCATTTGCTGATAATCCTGCACAGTGAAACATGCAGAATATTCTCTTCGGTGTAGGGCATCCATCTGGGGTCTCCTCCCATCAGCAAATGCAGTTTATGATGTAAAGCAGGTTTATTATAAAGAAAACAAAACTGAAAATAAGCATGATTTAAGCCTTGTTACTTTCTAGCTCTTCTGTTTGAGATTTTGCTTTTACTTTTAGTGCAGGGTTTTCATGGAAGGTATTTTAGCACTTTTAAGATATTTAAAGGATTGTTTAGTAGTTGATGTGCATTCTTTAACACAAAGTAAGCATACTTTATTGACCATATGTGTAGCCCATTCTATTATAAGCTTATTTTCGATTTGATTTCTTTCTGAAGGATAAATTACACTCCTGTGCCAAGTGCCATTATCTCAATATTTTTAACTAACAGAACCTGTGTCTTAGGTATTAGATAATCAGACACCTGCTCCATTCTTTCCAAAGGTGGGTGAATACTGCACCATTTGATAGGTGGAAAACTGAGAATTGCATTGACTGTTCATGACCTAGAAATTGCTTAACTAAAGCTGGTGGCCAGTTGGTTTCAGGTAAGTGGCATGAACACCATGAGGCTTTGACAAGTGGTAGGGAAGGAGGAAAAGAATGGCAAGTCACTGAATTCTCCAACTACCAGAGTGTCCATCCACTTCACGCTGTGCCGGTTCCTGCAGTGTATAAAGGGCGACTCGTCTTAACTGCCCTCCAGAGCAGAGGCGGGGTGATGGAGTTACGGGTTGGCTGGGCTTCCTTCATGAGACGGTGATCCTGTGTGAGCTGTACGCCAATACAGCTTGCAATAAAACCTTTCCCCGTTTTATCTGGTTCTCAGGGTCTTGACAATGTTCACAAACAGAGAGTTGCCGAAGTGCTGAACGACCCTGAGAGCATAGAGAAAAGGCGAAGCCGAGAGAGCCTCAATGCTGACGTGGTAAAGTACGAGAGCGGCCCCGACGGAGGCGAGGAAGTGAGTATGAGCGTAGAGTGGAACGGGGTAAGTACAGTACACAGTTGAGGCAAATAGCCTAGATCATTACCACCCTCACAAATGTGGTCGTCCATTCACCAGCCTATCATGTTTTCGGTAGTTTCTTGGTTGATCTACTTTGTATTTTGTTAATTTTGGAGAAACAATTAAGAAATGAAGATTAACATTTCATTTATCCTAACATAATGTAAAAAAAAAGTAATATTTTGAAATTTTTAAAACATCCTTTCTGTTGTCCCGAGCGGTGAGATTTCTTCAAGAATCCCAGGCAGTTGTACTTAACTCTGAGTTGTTTAATGCTGATTGAGTGTCCTGGTTATGGTCTGGTGTACAATTGTTTGTCAGTGGTTTCTTTTTACTGGTAGAAAATTTCTGGCAATTAACTTACTTTTGCTTTTTTCCTTTTGATACCATATTTCTCTGTATTTTAAATGTTTCTTGAAAAACACTGCATCTGTTGGAGTCACAAAGAACATTTGCTGTGGAGATGTATTAAGTGTTAATGATTTTAGAGTAAATTAAAGTGATCAGTCTAAAATAGTTCCAATCTACTTCTTATTCATTAGAGGAAAGAATGTAACTTCCAGCTGCTGTACGATCCATTTTCAGAGGCAGTTCTATCACATAACAGTGTGATAGTCACTTAACATTTCTTAAGTGAAATATTAATACCACTTTCCCACATTAGAATTTGACTGAAATCAGGGCTTGTTCTTCTTTGTTTCACATATATTGGCTGCACTTCGTGACACTGATTGTCATAAAGTAAAAACATACATGTAACGTGACTACATATACATTTTTCTAACTTTTGTTTTCCTTTAATTTGAAAGACAGTGCAAGCTTTCAGTTATTGATGTGGCTTACATAGTTGTTTGCTTCTGTCACCAGCTTTCCCATGCTTGATCCCATTGCTGGCAATGGGGTATGTGTTGCACTCTTAATTAAAACTAACTCCCGGCTGCAGTTCTGCTGAAAATACTCTGTTAGATTATAAATGTGGTGTTGCCTGCTTTTGCTGTATGGGAGGGGAAGTAGCCTACTTTGCAGTATTGAATGTTCTGAAGTTTCATTTCTCTTACAATAGCAATCTTTTTTTCTTTTTTTTTTTTTTTAGCCACATGAGACAAAGTTTAGCATTCCAAAGAAATCTTGATAAAACACATACTGCTTTAAAGGAGAATGTTCTTTCCGTCTATGCTTTTGTCTCTTTATTATTGTTTTCTTGGCATTGGTGTTCTCAGTGCCAAGACAGTCAATCAGCATCTATTGTGAATAATACTGCATCATTAATAAAGCCAAGTAAGGTTGGATAACTCTTTTTTTAACTCTCATTTTGCCCATTCAGTGTCAGAACTGTGTACTGTACTCCTCCTTTAATTTTTGCTGTACTTTGCATGACGAAATGTTCTAAACAGATTAAACTTTTTTTCTGTTATTGACATTAATTAAACGAGCATGCAGGTGTTGGATTGAAAGGGCCTTCTGTGGAAAAGCAATAGACAGTATTTCTAGGTCAATATCTGCACTGAACTCAGTGATAAAATTTGTGGATCTGGAAAATTAAATTTTTACCTCACAGGGCAAACACATTTTTCACTTTTAGTGTGCTGAAGTGGCATTGCTTTATTCTCATCTTCATTATTTCTTCTTTTCCCCCACTTAAGAGAAAGTATTTTGTATTACATGTGTTACATAAAGTGGGCAACTATCTCTCCCTCTACTCTCCTAGTGTTCCTATCCAGTGTTGTTCTTCCTTCTACTTTATATTGTGTAGGGTTTTTCACCCTCGTGTGCTCCCTCCAGACAAAATATTCTGATTCATAAAGTAGAGTAGAATTCCTTTTTTATCAGGCAGATACTTCTGTGGGCAGAGCCTGAAGAGAGGTCTGCCTTGTGCCTTTAACTTCTTCTGAAGTTGTCAAGCTTACTCATGTTCTTGGCTGTCAGAGAATAGGTGGCATTTATAAAGCAACAAATTTCAATGAAAAAAGTATATTGTAGTTAAGTCATGGCCATATGGAATGCAGTGGCTATTAAACATTGTATGTTTTGGTGTAATGTATTACATTCTTCCAAACAGAATGGAAATACCTATTGGAATTACATCTGGCATTAACTTTTATTATTCTAAACCACGTGCTTTGAAAAGACAAGCTTTTGGGCACATCAGTCTACTTCCAGGTGTGGAATGAAAGCAGCAAGTTCCACTGCTGCAGACTGGCTGGTAGGTGTTGCTCTTTGTTTAATAAGAAGCACGAGTGAGTCAGAGCAGCCTTGTAGCAGACAACTACAAAGTACAGGAGATGGTGAGGAGGCGTAAGCAAAAGTGATGAGGTTATTCTCATTCTGAGAGACAGAAACATTGGCAATTAAGCTTTACTGTAGATAGGGATGTTTGAATTTTTGTTTGTTTACACTCGATTTAGTTTTTGTTTTAAATCCTGAACTCATCCTTTAAAGGTGTTTTGTTAGTCAGTGTTTTACTTGGCATTTCAGGTTTTTAGTTCAGATTTGAAGTACCTAAAAGCTTGTCTGCTTATTCCTAATGTGCTAGTTAACATAATAAAAGTTATGCTCTAGCTACCAAATTTGTCTTGTCTTTGTTTAATTGAATCATTATTACTATTATAGCATCACTGATTTAAGACCATAGGAGTAATTGCCTTTTCACTGGTCTAACACTTCTAATTGGAATTTAGACTTCAGTTTATTCAATCTTGCAAAACCGAAGTCTGTTTTTTAAAAGTGTGAACAGTATATGCAGTTTAGTTTGAAACATAAATACCAGGTTAGATTTTGATCTTCTAATTGCTTGGTAGCAAGGCATTTTGCCATTTGCAAGAACATTTTTAATTATTGTTCATTCCATTTGCCAAAGGTAAAGGCTTTGCAAACCATTATCTTAAGACTATCAGTAGTGGTTTCTGTGCTGAACACTGAAAATGGGAAGCATGTAAATTGAACCACAGTTTACACTTAAAGGCAGATTCTTTCAGCTGCTTCATTGCATTATGCAAAGTTACAGAAGTTTCCACTTGGATAATACATATACACACACAGATATGTTTTAAAAAATACTCATGAGGTCAGTTGGATTCTGATTCTTTAAAGGCATGAACAGAATTTTGTCTGGAGATTAGGGGAAGATCTTTCTTCTTGCAGTTTTGTTTCAAGGAAAATTCCTGACAGAAGTTAAAGCTGAAATGAATGCACCTTGTTCTATTCCTTTCTTCTGTTGTTTATTTTTTTCCTTTTTTTTTTTTTTTGTGTCAATGTCAGCTGAAAAAAAGAAATCCTTCCTTTGTTTATGAAATGTCATACTAAAGCTATCCCTTCTTAAAGGTGCTTTTTATTTTATACAAAAGCAAACTTCAAGAATGTACAGCATCATTCATGCTCATTTATAAGTCACATGCTAGTTACGTAGGCAAAAGTGTATGCAGATATATACACTGTGTGTACGTTCTGGTAATTGCAAGGGCCTGCACTTTGTCCTAAGGGCAGTTCAAATACTCTGGAAAAAATTACTTTGAACGTGACCTAGAAATACTGTAAACATAACTGTTCAAAACTGAAAACTGTTGAATTTTTCCCAACAGTTTCATTTGATTTTTCTCTCTCCATTTCTGACAGGCCTAGATGCCTTTTGTGATTCTTATACTGTCTCCTGCATGACGGGCGTGCACCATCTTCAAGCTTTAACTTCTCTCTTCAGTACTGACTGCTGTGTTTTAGCAAACCCCTTAAGATTCTTGTCAGAGCTACACTTCCCTGTAAACTGGCCATTCCTTCAGTGCTGGTGTCTTTTTTTGGTTTTCTATTTCTGTACATGTGTAGCTTTGCCAGATATGTATCTAGTCATACAAAATGTTATTACAACCATTTGCTGTGTAATACGTTAGTAAAAAAAAGAAAAGAAAAAACAAAACAAGTAACAATGAACTTTATAAGTAGCTGTTCACTATGGAAAAAAAGGTAGTTAAAAGTATCACACAAGGTATTGCTGAAATGGCATGATGGTGATCTTTACATGAGAAAAACCCAGTAAAAGTAAGGCATGTTCTCCAAGTGCTTTAAAATGTATTTAGAGACCTATTACATGGTTAACATCAATATGGAACTCTGGATGTCTTCACTTATGGTTATTCTAAAGTAGCATTGCTGTTTAGTCTTTGTGTGAGATTTTGGCAATTATGCTTTTCTCTACTAATCTTGGTGTTCAGTGATTTGTGTATTTGTCTTTCTAACTTCTAATAAACTCACTCCAACTCAGGCCTCTGTCTTTGTCTGCTTAGTAGTACTTTACTTTCTTCTTTTACAATTCTTCTTTCATAATCACATAGGATTTCTATGAAGTAGGAAGTGGTCACTTCTAGTCTTACTAAACTGGTTGGTTTTTTTTTTTTTTTTTTTGAAAGTAAAATGTTTGAAAATGGAGTTGTGGTTAATTGGAAATTTCTTTGGATCAGCACAACAGTGTAAAACATGAGTGAATTGTATGAAAAATTAATTTCATCATGTTTTACATTTTGTTTGGTGAAAGTTAAAACGAAGCACAGGAATTTGACCATACATGTTTCTGATCAGAAGCATTTTTGCTTAAGGATTTTAGGATTAATTAAACGTGTTTACAAGGAGTGTAGATGTTTAGAAAGAATAAACCAGGTTTTTTTCTTAGACGGATGGAATGCTTTTGCTTGGGGCTTGTATTCTGTGAACCACAGTGTGCTCGTATGAAATGGTAACATGGTGATGGTGAAGGTGAATTATTTGACTCCTGTGGTGGGGTTTTATTAATTATTTTGTTATGGCTTAAGCATGTCTTCACATTTTAGAAATCTTGTTACAGTTTGGAAGGAACCTTTTTGTTCTGATAAAGTCGTAGCTGTACAGTATTACGTGTTTACGTATATGTACCAAGCATATACTAATAGCAGTAAAGAAAAAAAAAATCACCAGTGAAATGTTTGTGAGCCGGGTCTGAGGGAGGGCAGCAAACTCTTGCACTTTGACATGTGTCCGCTTTTTTCCAGGACGGCACTGGATCGCTAAAGCGCAGCGGCTCCTTTAGCAAGCTGCGGGCTTCCATTAGGCGCAGCAGTGAGAAGCTGGTTAGGAAGCTGAAGGGAGGAAGTTCACGAGACAGTGAACCAAAGAATCCAGGGTAATTATCTGTTCTTAGCTGTGCTCTTGTGCCCTTGTTCTGTGCCCCCACTGTAGCCTAGTGTAGTACCTCGGGCAGTGTTGTCTCCTCTGCTTAGCTAACTGCATATCACATAGGTTTCTATCCTAAGTAAAATAGGAAATAATTTCTTAAACTGACAATGAAAATTCTGTAACATCTGAGGAATTACATTTGCTTTTAAGAGTTAACTCCATTTTGTGTGTGTGTTTTTTTTTTTTTTTTTTTTACTGCTTTAGCCACTTGAAGAATAGAAAAGACTCATAGAATTGTCAGGAATTATTGCAAAATTCTCCTTTTCACACAGCAGTGAAGAGTAATAAACATTACTGATTTTTACAGTAAAAACTTGAATGTAGTAAACCCACAACTGGGTTTCTTGATAAAGCTATATGAAAATATTAAGTTATACGCATTTCTGTGGTATAAAGTGAATTACTGATGAGCCCTTCTTGGTTTCTATTTTTGGAAAACCCAGATTTCAGAGAGCAGAGGAAAATGAGGAAAAGCTTGTACCTAGTTGTGCATCTCATTAACATTTTGGCCTCAGTGAAGTCAGTGGTAAAAATAAAAATTTTAATGAATTTGACTTCTTGCTCTTTCCTATTTACCATATGATTATGGATTTAGATGTATGTTATATTTCTAATAAATGCATTAAAACATTCATCATTTATTGGCTGCTGCAGAGAAGCTGAAGTGTTCAGATGTATGATTTTTCTCAGCAGAACTTGTGGGTGTTTCCCCTTACCCCCAGCATAATTACTGTCAGTTTTGCAGGGCTTCTTCCCCTTGCTGTGGAAAATTTGAGCTCATTTAGTTGATAGGAAACTGTATGACAATGTGAATTTGAACTTGTGGTTTAAAACACTTAAACTGGAGAACTTAGAGTAACTTCTGGTGGAGCATATGATGTGGAATGAGGAATACTCAAATAGAAATACATTAATATCATAGCATGAAAGAAAGTCTTATTTCTCATATTCTTGCTTGATACAGGAGGTTGAAGAGAATAAAATGGAAGAATCATCAGGGAAATTGTTTCTTTAAAATCATGCAAAAGCCTTTTTGACAAAGAACAAGTATCTTAAGAACTGTTCTTTGAAACATTCGGTCCCTGAAGCACGGTATTAGTTCTTTATCATATTTCAGAATTCAGTTCTGTCATAATTTAACCTGGCTTAATTAGTGTTGGAATTATTTTTTTTTCTTTCACCTTAAAAATTTTGGTCATACAGTAGAGTAATTAATATTTGTAATTTAAAAGGTAAAAAAAGAGATCTTTCATTATTGCTATTACTCCTGCACCAGAAAAAGAACTGCATGCCATTGGTGCAGTCATGTTTATAACCTGGCGGGAATTAAAAGTGCATTTGCCAGACTAAAATGCTTACATATTTTGATTTAAAACCAAACAATGCAATGAACCAAAACAAAACCCAAAACATAAAAAAAATTCCACAAGCAAACTAGTATCTTATGTGTGATTAAAATATTTTTCTAATTTGCACTTCAGCAAGAAACTAAAAATACTTGTGTAGGTATTTACTGGTGGATTTTCAGTTTCCCTGTAGTGTTTTCTGTAAACTTTTATGCTCTTTTGAAGTGTTTTATATAACATTTTGTGTTTTGCAGATTAACTTACTTTGACTTCCCTATATAACCTCTGTTGTATGTTTCCTTGAATAAATGAGAGGTGCATACAATGCATGAATCCTTGCTTTGTTGTTGCTAACACTTATGTCAAATATTTTAAATTGTGTGCATTCTAGCTTTTGAAATGTTCAGATTTAATGCTAGGAAAACCAGCTTATGTTACGTGGCAACTGTTGCCTGTGTTAGTGTTTTGGTTTGCTTTTCTGCTAAGCCTCTTTATAGAAGCATTTAAAACTCATGCTTGACTTTGACTGTTAGTAGTCTTGCTTCAGTAGAAAGAAAAACTGGTTAATATCTAACGTGATCTGTATGGATAAACCTTTCCATGCTTTTGGAAGGCATTGGAAACTTTGCTTTGGCCAGTTGCCCCTGAAACTCTATGTAGCACTGCGAGATTAGGGCCTCCTTGTCTTGCAGATAGTTCATCAAATGTGTATTCAAAGCCCTCATTTCGTAGTTTTGAAATAGTTAAAATCCAAACAAATGTAGAACATTCTGAGTCATTTACAGACACTTTGGGATAAAGGACATCAGACATTCCTGTTGTAGTCACCATGGTAAGAATCTTGAGGCTAATCTTGACTTCTATTGCAAACACTTTAAAATAATTGTATTAAATTTTATATGTGTTTGAGAAACGTGGATAGATTCAGTCCTTTTCTCAAACAGCAGTATGTACTACTGTTAGTGCTATAATAATACTGTTATTTTGACTGTCAGTAGCTCCTGTGTAGGTGATTTTTTTTTTTTTTCTTCCTTACACTATCCTGGGGTTGTTGTTAGCACTGCTCAGAGCATTGTAAAGCCAGAAGCATAACCAGAGTTAATAGCAGCAACCATCTTGTTTGTTTCACTTTGAAATGTTTAAAATAAAAGATTTAAACATGGGTTTTTTTAAATAGATCCTGGAGACTTACCTAGGTGAGGCAGAAAGTACTAAACTAATGTTTGTTGTAGCTTTTGCAAGTTAAGTGCTGCCTGTGTGACAAACTTATTCATGTTTCACATTTTTTTTCCTAAACTGTTGGAATGTTTTGATGCTTTTGTAAGAAGCTGCATAAAATTGAAACTGATAACTAGTTAATTAAAAATCAGTGCTGTCAGTGTATTAATTTTATGCTTTAAAAATTGAGATTCTGAGTTGAATGAAATTGCCTGAAACTTTTAAGCTCTGAAGGAGCATGTAACTTTTTTTTTTTTTTTTCGTTTTATATGTAATTAAGAACTGAACATAAACTCTCTAAGTTATGTACTTATCTTGGAGGGTGTCCCTCAGATCAGTTTTGGGGCATTGTTAAAACTCCCTTGACTGTGCATTGCTCATTGTTATACTTGTGTTTTTAGAGCTGTCAGTTTTCAGCTATTCTGATTGGTTTATCCTTGCATGTTCACTGTCCTGGTTGCAGCATGAAGCGTGCCAGTTCTCTGAATGTTCTTAACATGGGTGGCAAGGCTACTGAAGATCATTTTCAAGTAAGAAGCCCTACAATACTCTTACAAAATTAGATGCCATTAGTAGGGTTTGAGATAAAAAGAATATTATTAATAATACACCAACGAACTCCTAGTGATTGGTAAGATCCTACTTCAGTAAGACGTTTCAAGTGTATGCTTAAGGCATCATTTGGTAACACTTTTGTGATTTATGCTTAATTTTAAGCAAGTGCTTCAGTCCAACCAGTAAAAAGCACTTGGCTTTTATGATACTGGGTAGTCTCTGGCTTTGGACCTTCCAACTATTGCAGTGGATACGAAACTTATGGAATCTTATATTCTTGTAAATGCTACTTAAAAATACAAGAATTTTTACAGCCCACTTACTATTTTTTACTTCAGCCCCTTTATTGCAAAGGGCCAAAGCATTTTAATTGCTGTACATTTTCAGATTTTCTTCAGCTGTTTCTGAGGTTGTACAGGAGCAGTCTCTAAAAGTTTGTCTGAGCTACGTTATGCTTCTGCTAATATAAAACCTCCTTATTTTGCTTCACTGTACATGGTGCACCCGATTGCTATTGCCCATGTCCTGTTTTCACCTAATAAGTCACTGTTGCTGATGTTGTCAATTAAGCTAGCAATGTTCTATGTTCTAAACACCGTCGTGCATTTTACTAACACGGTAACTGCAACTAATTGGAGGAAGATGAAATTGCTTCTGTACTAACAAAACTGTACATGAGGATCTTCATCACTGTTTGTCCTACAGTAGCAAGAAAGCCCAAACTGTATGGCTCCCATTTTTTCTGTTGAGTGGCGTAAAGGTGTCTTAACTCTTTTATCCCTAATTGAGTGTACTGCAGAGTTTTCTAGGGTGTGAAATGTATATTAATGTATAAAACTTGGATTAGAATGAAGTTCACACAAAAAAAAAAAGAAATCCAGGTTAAAGGATAATTCTTTGCAGCAACAGCAAAGATTTCAAAGGTTTCAAAATGCCGTGGCCCATATGCCCCTAAACTGGATCCCTAGCCAGAAGAGTAATTTATTGTTCATGTGTACACTGTGATACTAAAACTAGCTCTCACTTCTTGTAGTTTTGTAATTCGCCCACCATAGACAGTTGTGGCAGTTCCCATAGATGGGCTCTTTCTGGCAAGACCCGAGTCAGGATTGTAAGGGATATATGAGAGATGTGTAAGAGATAAGGGGTGTATTGTAAGGGGTGCATCGAGACATCTTTTCAATATTGCTAGTTGAAAGCTGGGGAGAAACATGTTTACTAGAATACAGGAAGTGTGCCCCTACCCACCACGAGCAAGGCCACTTCTCCATAGTTCCTCATATATATTTTTTGTTTGTTTGTTAAAGTTAGTAATTTTATCTGCTTGACCTATCTGGACATCTGCTTAATTTGTTTGTTTGTTTGTTTTTCCCCTTCACCCAGGAACGAAATAATTGTCTGACAGACTCGCGAGCTCTGAGTGTCAGTCATACTGACCTGGCGCACTGAGGCTCTTGGACAGAAGCTAGCTAATATTCCGTTGTGAATAAAGAAGCACTGAGACCTTCAAAACTTTGGTTCCTCATCATTATGTATAGGAATGCCCAGATTATAGATTTTTTTTTTTTTTTTT
>NW_008581413.1:41253-46760 GCF_000691845.1 Merops nubicus
TAGAAGGCCAGATTTTTGGTTTTTTTTTTTTTTTTTTTTTTTTTGTGGACTGCTGTCTTTACTTTTCTAAGTAGGCACAATTTTAAACACAACGTTAGTAGATATTTTCTTCTAAAGGAAAACTATAGAGACATATATTGCTCATTGCACTGCTCCCATTCCTGAAAAATTACATTGATTTCTTTAATAGATCTTGAATGTTACAGCAGCCAAAAAAAAAGTAAAAATACAAACACCAAAAGCATACCAAAATGCAAAGATGTTTGAAAATGCAGGCAAAATTAAATGTGTAACAGTAACCATATACAGTGCTGGAATGAGAAAAGGGCAAATTTCATGTGCATTACTGTATAAATTGGAACTGAGCATGCTGTATTAGCGGGGCGTTCCTTTGCACCACCTGTTGTTGTAAAGTGAGCCACCTTAGCTGGCAGACCAGCACCTGGACCCGGCCAGCTCGACCACTAGACCAGGAGATGCAGTTGCCCAGAAGCGGTGGCTGGGGTGACAGTGTGTGTGGAGAGCATGAACAGCAGCACCTGTGACCCCAACTTCCATACGTGCTGACACAAGTCCTAGGGCACAAGAGCTGATGGAGACGGGTTGGCTCATGTTGATGAGGACAAATGGAAAATGTTTTGACCTTTACCTTGTATGGTTAAAGAATACTGAAGTTTTGGACTGCAACTGTCCCAGAGCAGCTGCTGTTGCTCTTAGGGAAGCCTCAAGCCTCAGGTTGACTTTATCGCGTGTCCACTGGAATTCACAATCCCATTCTCTGCTCAAAGCGCTCCAGCATTTCCTGATGCTGATCCCAAATCCTGCCTTTCTCCATAATGGCTGGTGACAGCAGAAGCAGGCAACTGCATGCTAGGCTGTTAGGCTGAGGAGCAGCTGCTGTTCGAAGGACCACTCCAGTCCAAAGGGCCCCTGTGGAAGCACTAGATGGGCGTAAGTGGCGAGCAACTCGTTTGGCCACGCATCCCTGTTAAACCTTCTTACAGCTAATATGTATGCTGTACAGGACTGCTGCTGGAACTAAGTATGTATGTTGTAAGTGTTGTATAGACACTAGTATTTCCTTTTGCTTTTCTGTAAAGCAGGTAATTTTGTTCATCTTTTGTAAATATTCTTAATTTGTGTGAAGTTGGATGAGAAAGTAAAAAAACCCACCACTTTGTGTACAAATGTATTTGTGGTCATAGTTGTGAATTGGAAAATACAGAACAAAATTAACTTTGGGAGAAGCTGGAATATGCATTCAAGGTTAGCACCAACTGAAGGAGGTAAAACAGAGAGACGTAAACAAGTTTTAATATTTGAACAGGCTGTGAAGAGTCATTAGAATAAGTACTTAGCAGAAATATTTGACTGGCTTCGCATCTGGTTTCAAGTTGTGTTGCAACACCAGAAGCAGTAAGTTGTTTATGTAATGCACTTAACGATGTTTACCAGGAGGTACCTTATTAGCATCTCTCAAAGAAAGCTGCGTATGGTGTACCTGCTCTGAGGACAGTCTGAAAACGGTGAGACACGATGCTGCTAACGTGTAGTTTTAGCACAGAGTAGTGCAATTCATTAATGAACCCGAGCACGAACAGATTGTTGCTCGGTTAACAGTATATACTCATAATGTAGATTCTTGAGTTTTAATCTTTTTATTAAGAGATTTTTATATTAACCCCCCCTAATATATATGTACTTCCCCCAAAGCAAAGCACGCTCTGTGCAGCCGCTGGCAAGCTCGGCTGTTTGGGGGGCAGGGGGGCAGGCGGGGGGGCTGTGGGAGAGCTGCCCCCGGCCTCCCTGAGCACTGCAGCGGCCCCGCGGCTCTCAAAAGCCTGGAGTCCAAATATGCCCCACAGCCCTTCAGACACAGAACCGACTTGGGCAATAAGGAGTTACTTAAAAGGAACATAAGAATGTGTTTTCTACATTCATCTTTTGGATTTGAAGGAAAATGACTTTTGCAGCCTCGCAAGAAAAAGTCTTGTGTAAATAGCAACACGGTATCTAACCACGCTAGATTAAAGTGCATAGGAAGTTTTTAAAATGCAAGACCGTGATATGTCGATGGTGATTGTGAGGGAACGTTCTCATTCAGGATCTTACTGTTGGTGGCATTACTAGTACTATGCTTTTAAATGTTTTAAACCTTTATATAGTATTTTAAAGTGTGTTGTAAAATTAAGTAGTTGAGCTACTGCTTATTAAACAATTCTTACATTTAAAAGGTTATTTTTTTTTTTCCAGAGAAGAAACAAATATCAAGACTTCTCTAGTCTATAAATCCCCAAGAATGAGAACCAAGGCCTTATGAGCCAATGAGCTGTTTGCAGTTTGAGAAGAACTTGTACAAAAACAAAGTTGACATTCCTTGTGTTTAAATCATGAATTGCTGTCAGGACATGGTTTGTATGCATTTAAATTTCAGGTGGGCTTTGCAGTTAGCTTTTGTGCAAGATTTTCTTTCTGTATTTCCTCTGTTCCAAGTGTAGCCAACAGTCTGCTTGAAGTAGAAGACCAGAATGCCTAATGGTGTCAGTCTTGGGTGTCCAGTACCAAACTAAATCAACAGCTCTGATGAAACAGCAAGCTAGAAAAGACCTTAAAAAAAATGGCAGACACCTTTCTTGTCAGGAAAACCGCAACCTTGGTAGTGCTATTGTGTTTTTAATCTATCCCAGAATGGTGAGGGTGAACATCATTAAATTTGAAATGAGGGCTCCAGGCCGGGTTGGTTCCTCTAGCTGCTCCCGTGAACACTGCCTGGTTCTTCTGGGCTACATACGGTTAGTGAAGGTCGTGGGTGGGATGAGTCATACATGGAATTGTTACTGATAGAAAGCTGCCTGTTGCCCTTCTGTCTACCTGGTCGTGGGCTAGTCCTTAGGAATATTGACAATATTTGGTCTTGAGTTTAGATCTTATTAAATATTACAGTAAAATGTAACTGTTTCATGATTTACTCCTCTTTTAAAGGAATAACTGAACTATTGCTGTGATGTTTGTGCTTGCAGTACTGCAGTGATAGAACATAGCACTTTGAACGATGGAAAAACAATTGGATTATCTAGAGTTCTGTAACTTTTCTTAAAAACATCTCCTCCCCTCCTTCCCAGGCCCTCCTGAATGGTAGTAAATTAAAATGGTTTTAAGCTCGAGAAGTATTTGTGCTTAAATTGTACCTTTTGAATCCAGCGATTTTGAAATGGGTGTGGATTTGTTGTAAATACGTAGTAAAAGGGGTGTGCAGTGCTTCATTGAAAGTGTGTTTACAATACTTGCTGAGTTCCAGTTACTTTTAGTTCTTGTTAAGGTCATGTGTTTTGTCTGAAAGCTGCTAAGAGAATTGCATTTTGGTAACTTTAGCCTGTACTGAGAGAATAAATGTTAAAGGCCGTGAAGCTGTGAAGTTTACTGTTTCATTGTAGCAACTGTACATCCTCACAGACCTACAGAAGCATTGGTATAAACATTGGATTTTTTTTTTTTAATTATTTAGAATTGAAGGAAGGCTTGAATATCTACAATGCATGATTTTTTCTCCCCAAAACCATTCAGTGGTTGCAGTACAGTGAATAGTCAAGGTCAATAGACTGTGGTGTGTTGGTTTGTTTTTTTTATTTAGATGCCTGAAACAACAAAGCAAGAAGCAAAACACAGTCCTGCCGTCTGATAGAAGTCAAAAGACCTGAGCTGTTGGGAAGATGCTTATGCTCATAGTTAAGTTGCAAAACCAGTCTTTAGTTATGGTTGCTTTTAAATGATGCTTAGAGAACCATAGTTGGAAGCTCATTTAATGCTCCAGTTGCATCAGAAAGCTGGAAGCTGGCCTAATGGTTGTGCTGGCATATAAAACTGAGACTCAAAATTGAGTCTATCATGGAACAAGCATAGTCAAGTAGGTTTTAAACCAGATCAATCCTGAAGCTCCCTCAGGATACTCAAGTCCCATTTCAAGCATGAAAAGTTATTGAGTCTTAATTTTAATTACGTAGTAGAAGCATCGTGCAGTAGTGGAGGCAGGTTACAGTGTAATTAAGCCAGATGAGTTCTGTGCAGTCAGGAATGGTATTGCCTGTTCTCTAGGACCTGGTTTAAAAAGAAACCCAGAACTCAACAACAGGAAAAACAGAAAATCACTTGTAATGTGAAAGTATCCCTCTCCAGAACTGCCCCTTCCCCACCCCGATACGTGGACTTCATCTTTGATTTTACAAAAATAATAAACCTCCCAAGACTGGCTTGAAGATGCTGTATTTTGATCTCCATGTGCAGTTCCAGTTTGTCACAGCTATGGAGGAGAACCCATGCAGAGTTCACCTGTGCGTCTTACCCCCTAAACCTTTGTTGAAAGTAAGCTTCCACAAAAGTTATTTGTAACAAATAGTAGTAATTCACTGTAATTTCATCAAGCAACTTGTAAAGAGAATGTTTAATGTGTTTCACTGCATCTGTTTTTTTGTTAATAGGTCAGTTATGTAAATTCTTTGTCTTTACCAAGCACAAATTAATTTGGTTCTACATTTCCAGAGCAATGTTTCCAGAACCTGGTATGATCTTTTTGCTAAAAAAGGGCCTCTTAAAATACATCACAGATCTGTAGATTAACTTAAAACTGTTTAAAACCTTCTCAAGCGTCATTTAACATTTCAAACTGTAGAAGAACATTTAGATGTAGTCTTACAGGATGAAGATACTATACTTAATACATTCTAGAGTGTAAATTTTCTTTGTAAAAATTACTTAATTTTTTTCCTGTATCGAAACAAATATCAGTTGTGAAATCCAAAGATGAATAAATCTGTATAAAGGGAAGGTTCTTAAATTGCATTTGTTAAAATTTAAGCGTGTTTCAACACTTTTGCCACAAGGCCTTAACAAAGGCAGATGCTTTAGTCTTCATGAGGGTTTGCACCCCAAAGCTGTACTCGTGTCAGATAAGCAACATTCTTGATTTCTGTCTGCATGTTGGAGAAATAGCTCCAACTGGAGCAGTAGCTGGAGAAAGGGGTAGAAACTGCAGGTGAATGTCCAGCTTCTGTGAGTGATGGACCGTTGACTGCAAGCTCGGGGGTCCAGTTGCGTTTTGGAGGTTGAGGGTTTGTGTGCGATGATGAGCTAGAAAACAAACTGTAACAGGCTTGGACCTGGATCTAACCCTTCAGTTGGTGAGTCAAGTAAGAACCAACATGGGCAATCACAGGAAGACTTCCTTGGTAAGCTGTTACTTAAATTTATTGGTGAAAGTGTTTTGTTTTTTTTTTTTTTCACTAAGTAAACTGGGACTTTGGTTACAGACCCATCTGTGACTCCACCACGTGGCCTCACTCCCACAAGCAGTCGGATTGCGAAGAGCTATCACAGTGTTACAAACAGCTCCAGGCTGGGGTTGGAACCTGGGCTGGGAGGAGCCTTTTCTGACTGGCTCCTGTTATTCAGCTACATACATCTGGGGCTGCCTTTTTTTTTTCCATATATATATGACGTACGGAAACAGACTC
>NW_008581414.1:0-319 GCF_000691845.1 Merops nubicus
CCTGCCGCTGGGCGGGGGCGCGGGAAGCTTCTGCTGCGCGCTGGAGGCACCCAGATCCGGGCCTTGGCCTGAACCACAAAAAGCACTTATTCGCAACACAAAACACGTAACGCGGGGAGAACATCCAGGCGGTTTCTGCTGGCAGAATGTGAAGCTAAGGCATGTGTTCAAAATAACCAGGAAAAGCATGAGGTAGGCTGCACTCTGTAATTAAAAAAACACACTAAAATGCAAGCGTACCATATATTGCAGGAAGTGGTCAAAGTAAAAACAAAACACCTTGAACTTTATGATGGATCTGGTTTTTTTTTTCTCATTC
>NW_008581414.1:350-10231 GCF_000691845.1 Merops nubicus
TTTTACTTCTAGCATTAGGAATGGTGAAACAGCTGTGTAACTGTTCTTGTGCAAGCACAGGACCTAATTCCACCTCTTGGTCACCATCCTTGCACCACCTGGAAGGCAGCATCTGTATGCATCAACCTGACAACAGGCACAAATAAGTCTGCTTTTAGGGGTCTGTCAGAACTAGATAGCCAGAACAAAATTTCTACACCTGTACTGAGAAGTATCTGTCATATATCAATAGCCTGTTTCATTACAATCTCCTGTTAATTGTATTTAAATATTTAAAATACCAAGTATTTGTTTCCAATTGTCTTTAAAATTAACACCTGAGCTAACAGGAGCGCAACACCTGCCACTTACAGGCAGTAAGGGTCACAGATTTCAGTATGACATTATGACAACAAGTCACCCAGGCACTCGGTTGTTCAACAATTGTCACTGACAATAGATATTGCAACGATAAAGATGTCTCTTAGTTGTCTGAGGAGTCATAGTAATTTAAAGCTTGGAAAAACAACCACAAACTACACCGGCCATCTTCTAATCAGCTTTAATTCAAAGCCAACATCTTGAAATCTAGATAACAAGATTCCTTCAGAGACCATCTGCATCAAACTCCAGAAAAGGTACTTGAGCACAAGCTGTAGATAAATGTAGTTAACACTACATTTCAAATTCTGAAAAATAAGAAAAAAAGCAAGCCCACCAAAAGCCTCTGTCCTTTCAAGGAATCATGCACTTTGAACTGTAAAACAAACACTACCAAGAACAACTACATAATGAATGAAAAATAAATTTAAAGAAATAAGAACAATATTTTAAAATACCTAAAATAAAACCACCAAATATATAAAAAGGACAAATTTTTCCTTATTTGAAAAAAAAGTAACGAAAAAAGCCAATTTGCAAGCAGCTTATAGTTAGACAGAGCAGACACGTTATTACGACATACTGGATTATTTAAATAAAAATATCCATCTAGCAATTCTGTATACTTGCTATCACTTTCTAGTAGTAGCACTGGAGCTGGAAGACACTGTGCCTGGTAAACTCATACACACAACCTTTCAAGAAACACTTTCAAGAAACTATTATCCTACTAAAATTCTATGTATTCACTGGGACTATTCCAAGAAAAACAATTCTACATCTGACAACATACTATTATCTCATTTTATGTTGCCGTAAGCATCTAATTAACAACGGAGAATTTTTTATGACATCAGCTATCATGCAGTCATCACTGTCCCTGGATTTACCCACAAGCAACAACAGTTTCTACCAAATGGGAAGCCTGTTTTACTCACAAGCCTACAATATTGTATTTATTTTTAAATCTCTCTAAAAAAAAAACCCCAAACTTCAATGAGTATATATTACTAGGGATTTCTAATTCTTTACAAAAGAATACTTATTCCACTCTACTTTAAAATAATAATATCAGCTTTAGTTCAAAACCTGCACTATAACACAGGGGAAATAAAGTTACACGGTTCATTTGAGCTCATAGACTATAATGAGCTTTCAAAGCAATCCAATTTAAAAACAAACAAACAAACAAAAAAAAAAAACAACCAACAGACCGAGAGACCATGGTTCCAAAACTTTTTACAGAAGCAAAAACTATAGTTGAAATACAAGCTTGCTGCAATTAAGCATTCTCAGAACCTAACTTACCAAGTACATTTTATGGGTGACCCGTAGGTGGCTTACATATTTCATTCCGATTTTAAAAGAGTGCTTCATGTTCAGTTTGCCTAACAACAGCAGTAATTTCATGTGGTCAAGTCATTAATGGAGGAACAAATGGTTACACTCTCCCTGGTCCAAGTTCTAGTCACAGTAAAGGTTGCACTATTTTTCTGCATGACTTTTTACCCTTCCCCTCTATTTTTATCCCCCAGACTCTACCCATGCTGTTTAACCATAACTCTGTACATGACATAAAATTAGCATTATACTCCACTGTACCTTCAGTCCATGTTTTAGGGGTAATGGCAGCTGTATGACCAGGCATGCCTGGAGCAGGCCCTGGTCCAGTTGCAGCACCACTCATTGTATGTAACCCAATACCTGTAATTTGTCAGAGGAAAGAAACTTATTAATACGAAGAGCATTTCCAAGTATTCAAAAATTATTCTGCTTCTTAGCACGCTAGACTATTCACGTAAAGTACTATTTTTCTTCATTAAATAAGGATTTACGTCAATTTTATTGTGAAAAAAAAAATATGTATTAAAGTATATTAAAATCATGTCCGTAAAAAAACCCTTACTCAGTCGCAAAGCCATATCCACCAAAATGAAGTGACCAGTGAAATTATTAAAATCATTACTAGAAAATAAAAATAGTATAATCTTAAACCTTGATTTCTATTGCAGACTCAGTACTAGAAGTGTTCAGAAACTAACAGGTGCAAGGCATTTAATATAACAGTTTCCATAGGACCAAAATGTGCTTGCTTATTGCACTGTAATATCTATTATCATTAGGAAAAAAAGCCCCAACGTTTCCTTTTCCTTACGGTTTTCACTTAACAGCGCACTATACATGGTTTGTTTTACTTTCTATAGCTTAAATAATTTTATCTACAAGACAAGACTGAAAATCCACTCTAATAAAAAGAGTAAATTTGCCACCAGTAAAGTCCAATTAACACTGAAAAAATGTCAAGCATAATCAGGATGGACACAGTACTGCACAGTGAAATCACTTCTACCTCAGCGCTGACAATATTGTATTAAAAACAGTTGTGTTTTATGCACTTGTTCAAGTTTTAAAGTGAAGGCTGCTGTTCACTTGGATGCCAGAACACAGTCTCAAATTACAGCCGTGCACAGCCTTCAGTTCTTCATTTCCTGCCCGCAGAACTTCAAGAATTACCTGCAGGATTACACACAGCCCAGCCACACTTACCAGACTGCCTGCTGAAGGCACTGGGCGGCTGCTGCTGCTGAATGCCAGGCAGGGTCCTCTTGCCCTGAACCGCCAGCTGCAGGTTTTCTGGTAAAGGCTGCCCTCTAGCTAACATTTTGTATGCCAGGATCTGAGCGCGCAGCTGGTGCAGCTGCACAGGGCTGAAAGGGGAAGGACCCCTGGTGGGCTGATTCATAACTTGTGGGTCCCCTGGTATAATGGGTCCTGGCTGGCTGGGAGTCATCTGGGGTGGAGTCGGACCACCTCCCGACATTGGACTGGACACATGCTCTGGTGCTCCTAGTGGAGACGGGTGTGGAGACATATAACCTAGAAAAGGAAAGAGGATAACAAGCTTACCTCTCTGGTTAGTCACATCTAAATTCCACCAAATTTATTTAACAGTACATAGAACATAAAAATATCTTTCTCGAGTCAGTATAGCTTTAGTAATTTCTTCAAGAATAAAAGTACAATCTGAAGATCCTTGGGATACCAAAACAGCCTCATGAGCTATTCTCTGAGAAGAATTGTGATTATATAGTCCAATAATTCCTAAAAAAAGCCCAGTTACCCTCACATTTGGAATAAGGCAAACTAAAATATGAAATACAATACAATACAGAGGCATCAGAATGTGGTACTCTTTCACTACAGGGTTGGACAAATATTTAACTGTGGAACACAAAGAATGAAATCTGCCTGTTTTACGCTTCAATATCCTAAGTTTATTTTGATGTATACACATCAGTGCCTGTTCACTGATACAGGCTGTCTTTGCCAACACTCACCAACACATAAAAACAGATGGTATTCAATTTCTATATAACTGCCTTTTAATTTGTACAGATTAAAGATTTGAGCGAGACAAAAAATGTTGAATACCTTTTACCATCTGGGTGCTCAAGAAGTTGGAACACCAACTCCAAGCACAAAAGATCACCTTCTGAAGAAGCTGCTGAAGACTGCATAGCTCCATAAAAGTTCCAAAAGAGCAAGCACAGTTCTGAAGTGAACAGTGCTTGCATCTTATTACAGCACTTGCTAATGCAGTGGTTTTAAGTTGGAATTTTAAGTACACTTAACACGTATTTCCTTGAGCTTCACAATGCACCCACGAAAACACAGGACATAAATTTCTGGTGAGATTTTCAAGAATATGTAGCACATGAGAGAAAAATCTGAAGAGCAATCCTTCAGGTAATGCATCATAGACAGCTAGAATTTAAAGATGTTCAAGAGTGAAGAAGAGGTAACAGTATTTAGCCACTTCACTCTGGTATTGTGGAGCACAAATAAAGCTCTCATTGATTTGGGAAAAACAAACGAACTAATGAACAAACAACACAAATCTTTACAAAAAAACAACCAAGAAATCTTCTGGCTCTCTTCAGTATTCTTTAGCAAGCCACAGATCACTGAACTCCAAAGTTCATGCCACACTTCTATGACACCAAACCTACTCCTTCTCCGCTAACACTTCAAAGTGAAACTACATCAATAACACCTAGATATAGTCCGTATCACAGAAGCAAGAAAAAATTCCCTCTCTTCAATTTCACAGTTCTTATTGGCCCTTCAATAAGGGGAACAGAGGCAAAATCTTAAAGCAGTCTCAACTGTTCTGAGATGACAGCAGCTGTAAGTCACTGGAACTCATACAAGCAGATAGATGAGAGTGCTAAAGAATTGAAAGTCAATCAATGCAGAGGTCTGGGGATGAAAATACATTAAGTGAAGGTTGTAAATGTCTGAGATGAAGGACAAAGAAGACACCATTTCTGCTCTTCTGGGAAAGGAAAATGAGGTTGAAGTGCAGTAGGGAAAAATGGTTTTGTGATGGGAAAAGATCAGATACAACAAGACAGAAACATATGAGTTCAATCTCGTAACTAAAGAAGACGATGGCAGGAAAAGAAGACAACTCTATTGAGAATAAGAAAAATTAAGCAGTTCAAGGGAAAAGTAGAGAAGTGAGGTGAGGAGTTCATGGAAAAGGGTGAAAGAGACCTTAAAAAGCTGAAATTACTGAAGTTATTTACTAGGTCAATATAAAAATTGTTTATATATCCATTGGTGGTGATAAAAGCTATGATAGATAACAGTAAGTTTACTCCACTTATTAGTCTCCTTTCACTAATTTACTTTTGCCTCATTTTTTTTTTTTTTTTAAAAGAGGGGAAGCCACAAATCCCTCTTGCTGCACACACTGCTTTAAAAGAATACCCACTATGCCACAACAACAAAAAAAAACAAAACCAAAAAAAAAAAAAGAAAAAAAAAGAAAAAAAAAGAACCAACAAGAAAGATATACAACTGCATTATTTTTTGGGAGTTTAAACTGGGGTTTATTGCAATGTTTATCCACTACTACGTTTCCAAACCTAAGAATTTACTTTGAATCACGTTATTTTCAAATCTGCCTTTCAAATTACAGTTTCTTCCCCTCCTCAGGTTATGTTGTCCAAGTTCTATATTCCTTAATCACTGATAGGTTTCAGACCCAGGATCTTGAAATCCATCTGGACTATAAAAATCTAAAACTGTTGCATAAGATATTGAGCGCTTGTTTTCCATTCTGACAGTCCCAGCTGCAAGTCTATGACTATGCTTTGCAAAACGGAGTTTTCAGAAGCAGTCATTTTTTGAGCTGTCTAGGTATGCATTATTTGCACTTTCTTCCCCCAGGTACTGCGTGTTAGGATTCTTGGCAACAGGAAACTAACAAGAGTAAGAATGAAAACCAAAATTCCAACAAAATATCTCAGGGAAGCACAAAAGCCTTTCAAACTTCTTATAAAAGCTCTAAAGTGTGGCATTTATATGACCTAAATTTTGTGATGCTATTTGGATATTGTCCTTTTTAAGTTTGAAAACTTTCAAAAGATGTAGCAGTGTGACAATACATGCAGCCACAAGTCAGACCTAAAAATGTCTCTATACCAATTGCTTTTTTCCTAGCTTATTATGCCTACTCTAATACAGTGAGCACACACATATGGGCTCTGAATAAGGGCACATGAAGACTGACTTTAACCAGCATATGTCATAAAAGAAAATAAAGATACAGTCCATAGAAATGTTTAATATACAGACAGGCACCTTTCCGAACTCTACAAACATGCTTTCATCTGCTATGAAGCATTTCAAATGCATTTTTTTGTGGCACACAGATTTCCACAATGAGTATTCAGCAGTTTTTAAATACCTAGCTTATTGTTACTTGCTGAACAGCCAAATACCCCTTCCTCTGGATTTTCCAGAGAAAATTTTGGTTTCTACTCTGCATAAACCATTCTTTCTGATTTAAACTTCAGAATGGAAGATGGCAAAAATAGTTAATAAGGTTGCAGAACACCCTCAACATAAAAGTTGTTTCTGCTGGCAAAGGGCAGCAGACAATGTTTAGTTCCGAAAAATATATGGAGTAGAAGACATACAACACCAGGAAAGGGAGGCCAAACAGCCCAACCCACCATTTAAGGCTGTGGTAACTCCAAGGCTTTATCAGGTTTCCCCAGGTCTTAACTAGGTGAGTTCTGACAATCTCCAGTGATAGTCATTCTTTATCACTCTCACAGTGAATTTTCTTTCTTTCAAGACACATCAGAATTTCACTTACGTAACACCTGTGACTGTTACTTTTTGTGGTTTTGCTATGCACCTCTGAATAGAGTTTCTCAATAATCCTTCAATGGGCCATAGAGGAGGCTCTATCAGAAGTTTTCCTCAAGTTTTCAGCAGTTAAAAAGCCTTGCTTTCTTAGCTGTACACATAATTAGCAACACACTTACCATGCCATTTTTGTACCAACTTTTCAACAGAAATACATCACAACAGAAGCAAAGAACACTGTTCTCAACTGTTTCAAAGCTGAAGAACCAGAGAACTAAAAAATGAAAGATCTTTTTTCTACACTTTTAATGCTATAATTAAACAGATGAGAATACACATGAATTCTAAACTTGAGTAACAACTATTAGATAGAAAGAGTCAAGGTTTTGTCAGTCCAAAAACTGCAATATTCAACAAAGGTCTTGACTCGCTATTAAAAATTAAGAAGACTTAAATGATGAAAGCGTCTGAAGGTCACGTATGTCAAATATTTCTGCTAAAACACAGCAAGGGTATACTTCTCAAAAAACATAACTGTAAGAGAATTTGTGTATCACTAAGATATGGATAGGATTAAATAAATTTACTTATGCAACTCATTTATGTTAACTATCAATCACGTCAACCATCAATTAAAGTTAGTTTTTAAAAAAAAAAAAAAAAGGAACTAAGTACTTGCCCACAATACACAGTAGAAAAGCATAACATCCTGAAAAGCCATGGAAAACATGTTCATGTTGGACCAAAGCTACAAACTTTAAGGTAAGCAAAATACAGTATTTCCCTGACAGTAGTGTGGCCAGGGTTAACATCAGTTCTGTGAAACTTTCAACAAAAAGAAAAAGACCATGTGTGCAAGTCATTTTAAACTAGCATGGCAGAAATAAACAGTTGAGAGGTCTTATGCTGGCAGGCAGATGGATAAGGTGACAGACCTTTTCTCAGCTTTAAAAGGCTGAAAAAAATCAGAAAAGGAAGTACAGCTAATTTGAGAACATTTGGGAAAATGAACATTGCTTCTGAAGTAACAGTAACTTATTGAATTACTTAAGTTAAACTTAATTGGTGTATCTTTATAAGGAGTACAGCAAATACTACATGATAATCAAAAAAGATACAGATCAAGTCCCAGAACCTTAAATCCCTACAGCATTAATGTTTCTAATTACAAAGAGCAAGCAGAGGCACCCGAACAATTCAAATAGGTCTGTATTTCATTGCTGTATCACAGGAATTGCATTTCATTTGTTGCAAAGTCCAGAAGAACATAGAAATTGTTTGTTCCAGTCCATCTATAACTTTTTATGAATTATTCCTGAAAAAAAATATTTTATTTTATATAAATATCTGTCTTGTCTTTGCAAATTCTCTCCCAAGTAAAATATAAACTATTTTCATCTTCTTGATAACCCTGTTTAGCAGTTTAGCTATTTATAGTAGATTTCATACTTCTGATCAATAATGGGGTTTTCAGCACAATTAATACACAGAGGCTAAAGACAGTTTCTAACATAATTCAAATTCAAGCAAGTGTAGTAGGATTGTTACTTAAACAGCCAAATACGAAGTTGGAGAAATAGATTTTCCTTTCATTTAACCTATTAGAATTAAAGAAAAGTTACTAAGACTGAACAGAGACATTACTATGCATAAGTTGAAGAAAACTGTTCACCAGAAATGGCCAAGAATGTCACTGTTTCCCCAGTCTGGCAACAAGAGAGGAAAGGAGTAACTGTTGGGGAGAAAGATACTAATTCAGAACATTTTCCCACATAAATTAATGTCAGACTTCTAAAAACCATCCTATTGTAGTATGACTGCAATAAAAATCTGACAATCTGTCTGAGGGACAAATGGATTTTTTTCTGCATAACTAGCATCCCACTGAGCACCAAGAAAAATATCCAGAATCTAAACAATAAAGTTGCCTACAATATTCTTGTAATTATTGTTAAAAAAATGCTAAAATCTCAGAGTGGTAACTGCCATCTGAACAATGATTAGGCATTTATGCTGAAAGTTATAAAGTTCTTACAGATTTAGCTTACAAATGTTTCTGATTTGCTCATCAAATTAAGTCATCTCACCTCAAAAGCCTCAGTCAGTTAATTACTTCTTAATGCAGACTGTAAGAATTATTAGTTCGAAAGTTCTGTATCTACTTGGTCTTTGTAAGTTCAGCGGTCTTATTTCAAGATTATTCATCCACAACTGCATGTTCAAATTACATAAATTATACCTACAACTGCATGTAGATTGTTCACCAATTTATTTCTAATTTATCACCCACATTTGCAATCACGTATTTTATAAAAATGCCCGGTTTTGTACTTAGATGCACTCCTTTGCAAGACCTTCTTAAAAAAAAAATACTAAAAAGACTCTTATTGGAACATTTAACATTAAATGGAATTTCATTTTGTTATCAGTTCCAGCTGTAAACTGTATACAGAAGGACTACTGCTTATGCACTTATCACATCTGTTCCACTCAAGAGCTCTACCAACAGCAGCATTCTGTGAAGACAGATCATCTTGCCATTCTCAAAGAGGGGAAAATGTTTTCTCTTCTATCTTACTAGCTCTCTGCAGAATCTTGGAGCTTGTTTACAGGTTCACAGATTTCTGGTAATAAGAGACCATTATGGCTACAACAGTCTACTTAGTTTGTCTAAAGCAGATCAAAGATTCTTACCTCCTAAATGATCTCTCCTCCCTTTAGTCTATTGAAAGACATCCCGTGCTCACTTAAATTTCATGTGACACAAAAACTATCAGATATACTCGGGGAACCCTCATTTAAGAAGTTTATTACCTTAATTAAGTAAGATGCAGGTAGGTAATAAAATCTGAACTCAGCTAATTCAAATTTGGAGGTACCAAAATTCATTATTTTTTTTTTTTTAAAGATAAAGGATCCATTTATACGAAGTACATTCTGTTGAGTATCCTGATGAGCCTTTGTAACCAACCTGTTTGTTATTTACTGCTAAACCTCTGTGCTATCTTCAAATTCTGTCAGCACTGATTTTACACTTTTTGCCACATCACCAACAAAAAATACATTGAATAGCACTGAACCAGAATATACAAGACTAAGAAAAATCCACAATTGAATGATCATCTTCTATTTACAATGAGTTTTATAATCCGTCATTCGACTAGCTTAATATATTTAACTTAAGTTATATTGACCTGACTTGGTGCTATCTTTTTCCTAAATCAGACTGCCATACAGTAACAAGCCAAGCACCTTTTATAACTGTTTCAGTCAGATAAACTTGTGTCTATCATTACTACTACTGGCTTTAATGACACCTAGAGAAAACTCATACCTGGATCAGAGCAGGATCCATTTTC
>NW_008581414.1:10256-11497 GCF_000691845.1 Merops nubicus
TGACGTACTGTGCCACACCTGCCTACACTCTAGTATGTGATGTCAGCTTATGACCTCCACAAACGATCTGTTTGACAAGGTCGACTGCATGCCATTCAGAGGGACCTGGGCAAGCTTGAGAAGTGAACCTATGTGAACGTCATCAGACACAAACAAGGCCAAATGTAAGGTCCTGCAGCAGGATCAGGGCAATCTCCAGTAATAATACAGGCTGAATGGTGAACGGATTTAGAGCAGCCCTGCATAGAAGGCCTTGGAAAAGCTGGACAGGAGCTGTGAGCTGGCAGTGTGCGCTTGCAGCCCTGAAAGCCAACCACACAGTGTGGCCAGGTCAAAGGATGTGATTCTGCCACTCTACTCTGCTCAGGTGAAACCTCATTTGGAGTGGTGAGTCCAGCTCTGGAGTCCTCAGCACAGGAAAGACATGGATGCATTGGAGTGGGTTCAGAGGAGGGCCACAAAAATGATCAGAGGGCTTGAACATGTCACCTGTGAAGAAAGTCTGAGAGAGCTGGGATGGTTCAGCCTGGAGAAGAGAAGGCTCTGTCAAGACCTTACTGCAATCTTTCAATACTCAAAAGGGGCCTGTCAGAAAGACGGGAACAGACTTTTAAGTAAGGCTTGTTGAAAAACGACAAGAGGTAATGGTTTTACACTAAAAGAGGGTAGATTTACACTACATAAAAGGAAGGGTTTTTTTACTGTGAGGATGGTGGAAGTTTTCCCAGGTAAGGCCTGTTTTTAGTGGGGTTCCCCAAGGGGTCATACTGGGTTTAGTCTTGGTCAACATTTTCATTAGTGACCTAGATGAAGGGACTGAGTGTACCCTCATCAAGTCTGCTGATGATACAAAATTGGGAGGAGCAGCTGACGTACCAGAAGGCTGTGCTGCCACCCAGTGAAACCTGGACAGGCTGGAGAGTTAGGCAGACGGGAACCTAATGAAATCCAACAAGGACAGGTGTAGCATCTTCACATGGGAAGGAATAACCACATGCACCAGGACAGGTTAGGGGCTGACTGCTGGAAAGCAGCTCTGCAGATAAGTTATTAACCGTGAACCAGCAGCATGCTCTATGGACAAGAAAGCCAATGGTATCCTTGGGTGCAGGAATAACAGTGTAACCAGCAAGTTGAGGGAAGTTCTCCTCCCTCTACTCTGCCCTTGTGAGGCCACATCTGGAATACTATGTCTACAGAAAGTTTCATCTGAAGAGAATCATAGAATCACAGAATCATAG
>NW_008581415.1:0-615 GCF_000691845.1 Merops nubicus
CCCAGACCAGAGAGCCCCTGGAAAACAAGGTCAGAGCTACCTGAACTAGTTACAGCAAATCAGCACGACACAGCCACGTCCTCCCCTGACTGCTGTCTACCGAAACCTCCTCAGCCTCCCCAAAATATTAAACACGTCTTCAATAATTAATATAAAGTCAGTATAATATAGAATATTCCCAGCCAAAAAAAAAAAATAATCAACAACCTTCAAACCCTGTCCTTTTTTTATTTTAAATTCTTGTTTAGCTTTATTTTTTGTAGACAGGTTTAAAGCACGTTGAAAAATAAATATAGATATGAAAGCATACACACAGCACTCTTACTAGGCAGAACTAATCCAAAAAAAAAGGCAGAAATTCAAAACACAGTAGAGAATCTAAAAAATAAAAATAAAAAGAACCATTAATTATGGCTTTCGTAGGAGTTGCACATGTCACAGAATGAGCTAAAATAAGATTATCTTCCATAGTATTGCAAAAAATTCCAGTTTTTGCATTCTTTTCTCAAGGAGTTTCTTTTCCTCAAGGGCGATGTGCAAAACGGGGGGAACAACACACAAAACTGGGCAATTTTTGATTTTTTTTAAAGAGAATTTTTGGGAATCACGTGCCCA
>NW_008581415.1:657-1014 GCF_000691845.1 Merops nubicus
GGCACCCCGGTACCCTCCTTTGTCGTCCAGCCGTCCTCCGAACGCAGCCCCAGCCCCAGCCCCACCTCGAGCCTGATCTGGTGACTCCTCAGGGACTTTTCCTGGGCAGGACGAGGCCGTTGGCGCCCTGGTCGCCAAGTGCCAGGCTTGAAATGCTCCTTTGTAGTCCTGGCACCCTTCCAGGTGAAAAAAAAAATGAGGAAAATCAAGAAATTCAGGAAGGGACATTTACAAGTATGTGTGAAAACTTAAAAAAAAATCAGTCACAAGTTCTTGAGCCCAAGTGTATCAACTTTTCACCTACAAGGGGGTTATTTTTGGAGACTAAATCTGTATATATATACACACACATATATA
>NW_008581416.1:0-1735 GCF_000691845.1 Merops nubicus
GGTCCTGGGGCTCTGCAGCGTGGGGGGAGGCCCAAGGAGAAGGAACAGCAACTCCAGTGTACGACTTCCAGTAGGTCCAGGCACAGCCTTCCTTCCCCAGCTGAATTCCAGCACTCCACCCCTGGGGAAGGGGCTCCAGGGTGGAGCAGTTCCAGTGTTTTGGAGCAGTTCCAGTGTTTTGGAGCAGTTCCAGTGTTTTGTGGAGCCCTTGAGCAAGGGAAGGGGGTTGGAAAATCCTGACCAGGTTGGGACAGACCCTGCCCGGCGTGGCGCTTCCAAATCCAGTGGGGTGAGGAGAGGGAGAAGTGCTGGAGGAGACCAAAATCCCCGTGGAGAGAAGAGGGAAAGGAGGTCAGGGGGTGGTGTGGGGTGCCCAGGAGATGCCACGAGGGTGGGTGGTGTGCCCGTGGCTGAGGTTCTGCTTGGGCTGTGCTTCAGTCCCTGCCTCACCAGCCAGCAGCAAACCAACCCCACGGGGCTGGGGGCTGCTGGAGGAGGGGGGTCCAGGAGGGTCCCCAGGGTCCCCAGTCCCTCCTCTGGCTGAGCAGAGGGCACTGGTGCTGCCAGGGCTCACTCACAGAGCCAGTAAAACTGGAAGTAATAGTCAGTGAAGAGCTGGCCCATGTGCTGGGGAGAGGTGCTGCAGTTGGCACGGCCCTGGGAGAGGAGGAGAAAATGAGCTTAGAGGAGGGGAAGGACACGTGGGGTGAAGGGGGGGACTGGGCCTGAGGGATCTGCTGGGGCAGGGAAATGTCAGAGAGTCACAGATTTGTTTTGGTTGGAAGGGATCTTTCAGCTCCTGGAGTCCAACCCCAGCCCTGCCAGGTCCCCACTGCCCCGTGTCCCTCCCCCCACATCTCCACGGCTTGGGAACCCCTCCAGGGGTGGGGACTCCACCACTGCCCTGGGCAGCCTGGCACAGCCCTGGGCAACCCTCCAGGGCAAGAAATTGTTCCTCAGGGACAACTGAAACCTCCCCTGGGGTGACTTGAGGCCCTTTTCCCTCCCTCCAGGCTCCTGTCAGGAGCTGTGCAGAGCCAGAAGGTCTCCCCTGAGCCTCCTTTGCTCCAGGCTCAGCCCCCCCAGCTCCCTCAGCTGCTCCTCCCCACACTTGGGCTCTAGACCCTTCCCCAGCAGCTCCGTTGCCCTTCTCTGCCCACGCTCCAGCCCCTCCAGCTCCTGCTGGGAGCCTGAGGGACCCCAAAACTGCCCCCAGGATTGGAGGTTCAGCCTCCCCAGTGCCCAGCTGAGGGGCACAACCCCTGCCCTGCCCCTGGAACCGGGTGAGGCCCCAGCCAGGATGGTGTGGGGCTGTGGGAGGCTCTCAGCCTGACGTGGCTGCTGAAGCCACCGTGGTCCCACTGCTCTGCTGCCAGGCTGGAGAAGGGGCAGGGCAGGACAGGGCAGGGCAGGGCAGGACAGGGCTGGGCAGGGCAGGGCTGGGCAGGACAGGGCAGGGGGTGGCACTCACAGGCTGCACCACTCTGAAGTGGTAGGTGAACTCCCGGAACGACATCATCACCAGAGGCCAACGGTGGCTCCTCTCCTGGGGAGGAAACAATATTTGGGATGAGACCAGGGGGATTCTCTCCAGGCCAGGCTGGTGAAGGAGCCCCAACAATGCTGAGCAGAGGAGCAGCAGCCTCACCGAGGTCAGCCATGGGGGGAGAGGGGTCTGAGGTGGGCTCCGTGCCCCTGGCAGAGGGATTCCTTGGGAGGGGTTTTGGCAGGTGCC
>NW_008581416.1:1837-3111 GCF_000691845.1 Merops nubicus
GAACCTCACCCCATGGATCCAACCTGGGCAGGACCCCCTGCAGAGCCCCTGACCCTGGAGCAGATCAACACTCCCACTCAATCTGGTGTCATCTGCAAACTGCCTCAATCCCCTCCTCCAGATCACTGGTAATTAAACAGATCACTGATAATTAAACAGATCACTGACTGATTAAACAAGTCTGGCCCCAGAACTGAGCCCTGGGGACACCACTCGTGGCCGACCACCCACTGGACATCACTCCATTCACCACAACCCTCTGGCCTTGGCCACCCAGCCTGTTTTTAACCCAGCCAAGAGCCCAGCTGCCCACGCCAGGTTCCCTCCAGCAGCTTCCCTGTGGGTTTGGGGAGCTGCCCCCTCCCTACCTGCGTGTCCGTGGCATCGCCGGACCCACTCGTGCTCGTGGCACCCTGGCAGGGATCACTGGAGATGAGGCCACACAGGGAGATGGACACAGCTGAGGAGGAGCTGGGGGGGCAAAACAGGGTGAGAACCTGGGAGCAGCCTCTGCCAGCTCCACCCCAGGCAGTGGGCACCGTGGCCGCGTGGCACAGTCACCGGGTGAGAACCTGGCAGGGAGCAGCCTCTGCCAGCTCCACCCCAGGCAGTGGGCACCGTGGCCGCGTGGCACAGTCACCAACCCACGTCAGGGGTGGGGAAAGCCCTGAGAGACCAACCCTGGCCACCCACTCACTTCATCTCCAGGGTCAGGTTGGTGTTCACTGCTGTCTGCTGGCTGATGGGGACACGGAAGGTGACATTCCCAGTCCTGGGGACACAGAGAGAGAGCATCAGAGCTCAGCTCAGCCCGGGCAGCGCTGGGGGGGGGTCAGGACAGGACCCTGGGAGGGAAACGCTTCCCAAGGCTGAGCTCGTCCCCAAATGCCACCTTCCTGTGCTCAGAGGAGCCCCAGCTCCTCTGCCCAGGGGGTGTTCCTGCAGGGGGTGCCCCGGGGGTGCTGCTGGGCTCACCTGCAGGCCCTGGCACAGGCTGGGGCTGGGATGGTCGTGTCGGTCTCCAGGATCCGCACGGAGCGCAGCACGGGGCTCGGCCCTGCAGGGGCAGGAGGGGGCTCTTGAGGCCAGCAGAGGGATGCTGGGTGGGTCCACAGAGGGGGGAGAGCTGCCTGGCACTGAGACCACCCCTCCCCACCACCCTGGCATCACAGAAGGGCTCAGGCTACCAAAGGAGGCTCAGGGGAGACCTTCTGGCTCTGCACAGCTCCTGACAGGAGGCTGGAGGGAGGGAAAGGGACTCAAGTCGCCCCAGG
>NW_008581416.1:3442-3847 GCF_000691845.1 Merops nubicus
CTGCCCCTGCTGCCAGCAGGACTCAATCTGTCCCTGCTGCCAGCAGGACTCAATCTGGGTTTTTTTCCTCTAGATCTGATTGAGAAGCCTCTGGGAAAGCTGAGAAGGGGCAAGAAGAGACTCCAACCCCAACCACTCTGTGCCTCTGTGCTGAGGAGGGGACCCAGCACCCAGCTCCTAGTCCTGGGGAAGGGTCCAGAGCCCAAGTGTGGGGAGGAGCAGCTGAGATCAACCCAGTTGGGGGTCTGGGCCCTGCTGAGGAGATCCCAGGGGGGCAGGGGGGAGGAGGGAGGTGGCTCCACCTACCCTGGGTGCCAGGCTGGTCGCTGGGCAGCTGCCGGGGGCTGCGCCGCTGCCGGGGGCTGCTGCGGGAGAGCCAGAGGTTGGACACGGCCTTGGGCTTGC
>NW_008581417.1:0-200 GCF_000691845.1 Merops nubicus
AAAACAGCACACCCACAGACAAAAAAAAAAGGCCAGCCAATCTCAAAAAAAAAAAAAATTACTGGTGTGAGACTGATAGATGTTAATATGACAAGCAACAGAATGGTTATGAGGACCTATGTGTTTGGCCCGCGAGCTGCATAGCTGTGCTGTAAGTTTGGTTCTTTAGTTTATTTTTTCTTTTTTAGTTTTTTTTTTTT
>NW_008581418.1:0-592 GCF_000691845.1 Merops nubicus
TGTGCCCCCCACCCCCCCCGGCTTGGGTGGAGCCAGCTTCACTCGTAGGGTGAAGTTTTATATAGTTACAGTGGTTCTTTTTGGGCTAAAAGGCTGTTTTCGCTGAAAAAAAAGCCAGCAGGCATGGAGGGCAGAAACTCACCCCCTTCTCCTGCTTGCTTGTCCCCGGGGGTGGCCTGTGGGCTACGGGAATGCTGGTGGCATGAGGGCTGCAGGGATGCTGGTGGCCTGTGGGCTACGGGGTTGGTGGTGGCCCATGGGCTATGGGGTGCACCGCCCTCCTGCTGGCTTCTCTAGGGCCACCCCGTTTGTCCCCTAGCTCGAGGCCCTGCACGGCGAGTGGCGCAGCAGATCCCCGAGGAGATCCTCGGTGACGTGGAGCTGCGGGAGGCGATGGAGGCCCTGCCCCAAAACTACAACTTCGAGATCCCCAAGACCATCTGGCGGATCCGGCAGGCTCAGGCCAGGAAGGGTGAGCACCGACCCCGGGGATGAGGGGCTTCGGGGCTGCAGCGTGGTGGGTGGGTGCTGCTCGGTTCCCCATTGCCGAGGGGAGCTGCTTGGGCTGAGCTGTGGGGCCGGGGGGGCTGGG
>NW_008581419.1:0-671 GCF_000691845.1 Merops nubicus
AGCACTTACTCCTCCAGCACCTTCAGCCGCTCCCCTTTCTGGAAGCTCAGGTCCCCGGCGTGCAGCGCTTCGTAGTCATAGAGTGCCAGCACCACGCTGTCCCCCTGGCCTGCAGCGAGGGAGCTCCCTGGGCACCCTCCCCGTGCTGGCACAGGGTGCCCGGCCCCCCTGCCATGTGCAGCCAGGACTCCAGCCAAGACCCCCACAGCGCCCAGTGTCTCCAACTTCATCATGCCACGGCCACGCCTGGCCTTTGGGGGAGCCCAGAGCTCTGGTGCTGCTGGGACCAGCAGCATTCGACCCAGCCTGGAGAGGACCTGCACCCATCTGCACCCCCAGTACCTACCATCCTCGGGTGGGGACGTGGCCACGCCAGGGACATTATTGTTCTGTAAAGTGGGACAGAAACCAGAGTGATGTTGTGAGTGGCAGAGACTCATACCCCATGGGGGTCTCAGCCCCACCATGGCCCCAGCCCCCAGCAGCGAGTGGCAGGGGTAGGGGGGCACTCGAGGGTGGCCCTGCCCAACCCACCCAGCACCAGCATCTCTGCCCCCTCCCAGCACCTTCACTTTTCTCTCTCTCTTTTTGGAACCCCTTGATTCCCCTCAGGGTCACTCTGTGCTTTGCCCCAGCGAGGACAGGGCTCCCACCCCATAGCCAACGCCCTG
>NW_008581420.1:0-509 GCF_000691845.1 Merops nubicus
CTCCTGGAGCCCCAAACCTGCCCCAGGGTCTGAGCTGTGGCCACCCTGGTGGGAGAACAGGACTCAGCCTGTCCTGGGACCTCTGGAGGAGTCTGAAGGGTTCTAGCAGCACATCAGGCAGGTCTCAACTCCCAGGAGACCTCCTGGGGCCTTGCAGGACATCAAGGGATCCCCAGAAAGCTGGGGAGGGACTTTGGCGCAGGATCTGCTGGGACAGGACAAGGGGAGGACGGGTTGAAACTACAGGAGAGAGCTTGAGACTAGAAGGGAGAAATTTGGGAGGCTGAGGGCGGGGGGGGAGCCCTGGGCTGCAGGAGCAGCACCCCAACGTTTCACCCCTGTGCCCCCAGTTCAAGGTGGTGATCACGGAGGTGCTGCTGGCCGACTTCCTCCTCGCCTTGCTGGTGGACAGAGTTCTCCAGTTCCTGCTGGGCAGCGCCAAACTCAAAGTGCCTTCCTGAGAAGGAGCCCAAATCCTCCCGAATCCTGGTCAGGAACCAGCCCTGGGG
>NW_008581420.1:527-743 GCF_000691845.1 Merops nubicus
CCGCTTGGGAGCGAGGCCGTGCCTGGGGGGGGGGGGGGTTTGTTTCTCTTCTCCCCCCCCAGGGGTGGGGGTTTTGTTCTGCCCCTCACCCGGAAGGAAACGTTTACAGAATTTGGTAACTAAAAGCAGAGTCGGTGTCTGTGGGAAGGTCCTTGGTGGGGCCCTTTCCAGAGATGGTGGGACAGGAGCAGAACAAACTGAGAGGCTCGAGGGGGC
>NW_008581420.1:798-1119 GCF_000691845.1 Merops nubicus
GGGTCAGAGGAGACCTGGAAGCTCCTCAGGTCCAACCCTGTCCCCCTGACCCACGTCCCCCTCAGCGCCCTCTCCACGGCCTGGAACCCCCCAGGAGAAGCTCAGAAGGAAGAGTTGTGGTGTTGAGAGAACAAAGGCTGCCCAGAACTTCCACGGCTCCGTCTCAAACCCACCACGGGGCAGGTGAGGAGAGGAAACACTTTTATTGTTCTCCCCAAATCCTCCGATCTGAGATGAGCTTCTTCAGGTCCCCTCGAGATTCCAGCAGGGAGGAGGAGGAGCTGGGCCTGGTGAGGCATTAGTGCCAGCTCCAGGGGGCTG
>NW_008581421.1:0-398 GCF_000691845.1 Merops nubicus
CAACCTCTGCTGCAAGGTCTTCACCGACAACTCCACGCTCACCCGTCACGTACAGACCCACACCGTGGAGAAACCCTTTGCCTGTAGTGACTGTGGGAAGAATTTCACCTGGAAATCCAGCCTCACCGAGCACCGCCGCACCCACACTGGGGAGAGGCCCTTTGCCTGTGACACCTGCAGCAAGAGCTTCAGCAACAAGTCCAGCCTCACCCAGCACCGCCGCACCCACACTGGGGAGAGACCCTATGGCTGTGACAAGTGCAGCAAGGGTTTCTCCGACAAGTCCAACCTCACCCGGCACAGTCAGACCCACACTGGTGGGAAGCCCTTTGCCTGAGACAGCTGCAGCAAGAGCTTCAGCCACAGCTCCCACCACCCCCAGCACATGTGCACCCACA
>NW_008581421.1:431-798 GCF_000691845.1 Merops nubicus
CCGCAGAGCTCTCGTGTTAACGGGACGCCCCTGAGAGTCTGACTGAACTGAAATTGCCTCTTTTCTTCCCAGATTCCTCAGAGGCTGGGGGCTCCAGGATCAGCAAATGCCTTCCTCCCCCACCCCAAACACCTCTTAGTGAGTATGAGAATAATTCTGGTGATGAGGTGGCACAGCCGGTGACCCCACCAAAGCTGGGCTGAGCTTTGCCAGGATAGAGCTCATTTTTCCCCCAACATTTAGATTTCTTCTGGTGTCCTGGTTCTGTATAGAAAGGGCTTCAGGAAGGGCCCTTCCTGTATAGAAAGGGCCACATGAAACAGAACTGTGTGCTCCACCCCTCCCCCCAGCGAGAGAGAGAGACTTT
>NW_008581422.1:0-1458 GCF_000691845.1 Merops nubicus
CTGGGGCCACGGCGGGCGAGTCTCTCTGCCAGCCTGAAGATCGGGGAGCGCGGGGACTGCGGCCGCACGCCGGAGGAGGAGGAGGAGGTCTACATCCCCTTCGCACAGGACAGCCTGGTGAAGCAATGGAGCTCCATGCAGAACGTGACCGACAGGAACCAGGAGAAGAACAAGACTCCCATCCAAAGGAACAAGTACTTGCTCAACATTAACGTGGGGGGCAGGTTGTTCCAGATAGCTTACAAGGTAGCGGCCCAGTATCCCATCACCAGGATCGGGAAGCTGGCCCTCTGTACCAACCCTATGAAGAAGCTGCAGCTCTGCGATGACTACTCGGTGCAGAAGAATGAGTACTTCTTTGACAGGGATCCTGCCATTTTCCACTACGTCTTCCACTTCTACCGCAGCGGGGTCCTGTGGATAATGGATGAGATGTGCCCCAGCAACTTCATGGAGGAAATCGAGTACTGGGGGATCCATCTGAAGTACACCCAGCGCTGCTGCCGGATCCTGTTTGAGGAAAAGCAAGACGAACTCAATGAGTACCTGAAAATAGAGAAGGAGCTGGAGGCAGAAGTGGAGCCCCTGGACTCGGCAGAGCAGTTTAAGGGCAAATTTCTGGGAGAGTTTCGGGAGGCCATCTGGAACCTCATCGAGAACCCCTACTCCTCAGTCGCAGCCAAGATCATCGCTGTCATGTCCAGCCTCTTTGTGCTGATCTCCATAGTGGGCATGACACTGAGCACGGTGGAGGAGTTGAAACACAAGACGGGGAAGGTGTGGATGGAGTATCTGGAGGTAGTCTGTGCCATCTTCTTCACCTCTGAATACATCATGCGGCTCATCTCCTCCTCCAGCTTCAAGAAGTTTTTGCGGGCAGCATTCAATGCTGTCGACCTGGTGGCCATCCTACCCTTCTACATCCAGATCCTCTTCGAAAATTTGGATGAAGGAGAGTCACTTTACCACGAGGAGCTGCACAAGGTGGAGAACGTCAGCAAGCTGGGCAAAGTCCTCAAGCTCATCAAGCTCATGAGGATCTTCCGCATCCTCAAGCTGGCACGGCACTCCACCGGCCTGCGGGCCTTCGGCTTCACCATGCGCCAGTGCTACCAGCAGGTCTGCTGCCTCTTCCTCTTCATCGCCATGGGGGTCTTCACCTTCTCTGCTCTCATGCACTCGGTGGAACACGACGTCCCAGGCACCAGCTTCACCAGCATCCCCTACGCCTGGTGGTGGGCAGCGGTAAGCTGGGAGCGCCGCCTTCCAGAGGGGAGTGTGACAGGGCCCCACGGGTACGGGTGGTCCTGGGGCTCAGGGGTTCACCACTGCTGGCCAGGAGGGAGGAAGGGGCCTGGTCTGCCCACTGAGTGGTGGTGGGAAGTGAAAGCCCTGCCTGCTCTGAGGAAAGAAATCAGAGAGTTGGACTAAGTTCAGAGGCTCAAAAGCCGCGGCTGG
>NW_008581422.1:1468-2300 GCF_000691845.1 Merops nubicus
GAATGGGGGGTGTGTCCTGGGAACCTCCAGTGGTGAGGGGGACATAACTCAGCCCAGGCTTTGTCTGTGCAGGGACCAGGCGTTGGGTGGACACGGGTCAGACCCTGCGGGCATGGGCACAGCCTGAGGCTCCTGGCTGAGCTCAGGAGGTGTTGGGGGGTCAGAGCCTGTGGGGCTGAGGCAGGGGACCCAGGGCTGCGTGTGGCAACCAAGGACCAGTGGTCACACCGTGCTCTGGCCTGAGAGGACAGAGACTGGGACGTGCTGGGGCCAGGGCCAGGAGCCATCCCTCACTGCCCTGCTCGTGCCAGGAGCCAGCAGCTCTGCTGAGCCCAGGATTACCTCCGAGAGGAGGAGCAGCTAAAGCCCTTGAGAGCCAGGGGTTACAGAGGTACTTTGATTTACGGATTAAGTGATCCCACAGATCACTTCTGCTTTTATAATCCCCCGTGGCCACCACCAGCTGCCTCCTGGAGGAAGTGCAAAATCACCTAGCAGAATCACCAGGTCTGAGTATTTAAACGTCACGGGCGGATCCTGCCCCCAGTCAGTGTGACCCCGTGCAAAGCCCAAACCTCTGCCCCAGCTCTGCCCCTGTCCCCATCATCTGAACGTGGTTCCTCGGCAGTGTCTCCTGTTTCCCTTGGAGGGAGGATCCAGGAAGCTCCATTCCTGGGGGACTGGGCAGCTCATGGCCAGGAAGCACTGGAGCCCCACTCCCTGGGAGCAGGAAGCTCCAGCAGACAGTCTGGCTGCAGGGGGAGGTCCAGCTCGCCAAGGTCGGGCTGCTTGTGAGGCGATGCACGCAAAGGGGAGGAAGGAGCAGGGGGCT
>NW_008581423.1:0-49666 GCF_000691845.1 Merops nubicus
TTTTTATTATTTTTTTTTTTTTTTCTGTAAAAGGGCTTGTGCCTCCTGTTCACACGGCTGTTTGCTGAGGGCCGCAGTCTTTGGGCATTGAAGGGTTGTGTTATCGTTTGATACTACAAAAATACCACTACAGAATTGTTTAAAAAAAGAGGAGATAGATAGATTTGACACCTAAAAAAAGGAGACTAAGAAATCCATCAGTGGGAATATCTAATTGCAACGTTTTCATTGTAAAAACTAGAAATTCTACGACACATTTGCATGTTGTACATTAATTGGTGGAGCTAAAACTGACCTGACCTACATACACGTTGTTTCTGCTCGCACACTTAGACAGTGGAATTGTTAATTTGAAGAATTTGTGGAGGGAGACCAATCTTCCACAGTGAAGAATAATACAGTAGCCCAAAAATACCACTGATGAACTAGTCTTCTCTTTTTAGAATACACAATAGTACAAAGATATTGTGATGGATCATGTTAAGACTACCAAAAGAATACAAAAATGCAAAAGAAACCAAAATAAAATATAATCATGAGCATGTATTTATGTGTGTATGTACATATGCAAATGTTGCATTGACATGTGTCTAGATATCATTTCAATTTACGTTTAATGTTAAAACAGGCTGTTTCATACATGTTTGCAAGCAAAAAGAAAAATGTAAAGAAAATCTTAATTTCCTGGAGGAAGAATTTGTTACCTAGGTTCACCGTTAGTTTAACTCGTCCTGCATCCAACTCTAAACGAAGGGTATCTGCAGATTCCCTAGAAGTAGTTGCCATTAAAATGCCATAAGCTCGCTGAGACCTGAACCGTAAAGAAACATCTTCAGCCTCTGTATGCATCACAACAGGGAGCTGTATTTTCATAAACATGCTTCCATCATAGCTTAAAATTGTTGCTTCTGAAAACACAGAGAGGAAAATATGTTATTGAATAATTATATCGTATTTACTGAAACTGCTTAAAGACAGTAAATGTATATTGATTCTATATGACAGAAATATTACATATTACATATCATTTATTAGTGCAAAATATAAGCAAAGGTTTTGGTGTTGGTGGTCTTATTTTTTTAATTTTTTAATTTTATTTTATTTTTTTGGTTACATCTTGGTTTGACTTTTTTGAAGTGGCACATTTTAGTGCTTTTTAAAGAAACTAAATTGCTTTTTAATGGACCAACCATTCATGTATGCATTTTCAAGCAGACAGGTAAAAACACACGCAAAGAAATGTTTGCAAGACTAGGACTGCACTACTCAAAATAGGTCAAGGCCAATAAAAGATATTCAGGAAAACCTTACAGCCTATTGAAACGTCATGTCTTACTACCATCCACCTAGATACTTCATCCACCTTAAGATACTTCATGTATAAACCTGTCAGAACTGCTACTAGTACCGTTGCCATCATAATCCAGTTAGCAAAAGCTGCCTGAAAAGGGTAAATATCCTCAGCATGGTTTGGATGGAACATAGACGGCTTCATGACCACAATGACTGTGGTCTGATAGAATCAAAAATGCACGTATGAACATTGCGACAGCTTCAACAAGAGAACTGAGACTGGACTTGGCATATTGAGGGTAAGATCTTAAAGCCCCTGAGACAAGCAAATAACTGTCACTTTCAGACATTACAGGAAACCCTCCTGGCAAGTGGCTCTGACACAGAGCAGTCACAGTCTGTTAGACCCCAGAGCAACCAGCCACAAGTCTTCTTTTCCCAGCCTCCAGGCTGGTAACAAGAAAGGTAGCAGAAAAGCTGCATTTCTGCTCACATGGAGGCACAGGAGTTCCTAGAAAGCAAAGGGATGAATCTGTTTCTGAAACATATTAGGAAGTCCTTTTTTTCCCAGTATGATCAAGCACTGCAGCCAGTTAACCACCACAGCATCTGCAAATGGCTCTTAGGCTCATTGACACTGGCACATTGTGGTGGACAGTGAACGAGCAGCATCCTTTACCCCAAGCCAACAGTCAGCGGGCAGACCACCAGGAACTTCAGTAAGCTCCCCAGTCACATACAAATCTGATCATACTACATAGCTAAAGCCACTACCCGAATGGCAAAATATACTGAACAAATATCTGAATATAAAGAAATCTGAATGTGCCCTGTTCTATGCACATCTGATTGTTTACCTACTGTTAATTCACTAAACCTTCTTAACTTCTTCCATATGTCACCAACATTCTTTGACCCACTGAAAACCTCTTAGTATTAGAAACTGTTGAAGTGTTAGATGAGGTCTAAATAACAGAGAATCCTTAGAAATCGATGCAATCCTGGGAGCACCTCAACTCACTATGCTTTAATTTTCTGTAGTATAATGGAGACATTTATGCACAGCAAAGGTACCTTGTGGTCCCATATGCAATCATATTTTCAAGGACTGATACAACTGATACTATGTTTAATCAGTATCATAATAAAAACTGTTAGAATTTTTTTTTTTTTAAAACATCACTACTTATGACAGTTTGTCAAAACCATTTCCATTGAGTATCTTGTACATGGTTAAAAATAGATAAGCTCTCCAAAACCACCAGCCTACATCATCCATGGAAGGACAAAGTGTTCCACTAATTCAGGGAGCATACTGCAGGCAAAAATGATAGATGGTATGTTCATTAAGAATTCCAGACTTTCCCAATACAAATTTGAAGAAAACAGTTTGATGTTGGAAAAAAGCAACTTGAAAGTCATTAAGCATAACAGGTTAGAAGAATACATTTACACCTTCGGTGATTTCTAACCATGCAGGTGATAATGTTTTCAGCATATTCTAAACTTAAAATTTTCCTGTGACACAGATTAAATACTTAACTCTCGCCAGCCTGATAAAAGATTTCAAGTCAAAGTGTTTTCAGTGGGAGGTGATTTGTTTTTTTCAATTGTTTGGTCTTGGGGTTGGGAGAGCAGGGAGAAGGTGGGCATGAGCATAAGTTTCCAAATCATTCCTGTATCCAGCTGTTTGGTCTGTCAAGCTAAACATATTTTAGAAGTCCAGCATAAAATTTTAAGTTACATGCTAATGCAAGAAAAAATACAAGATATTTTACTGTCTATTAAAAAAGACACAGTAATAGTATTCAGGGTTTTCATAAACTGAGCAAAATCAGATGATATAGTCTGAACAGCATTCAACAACACTAAAGATCTAATAAATTACCTTATGATAATGTAAAATAAAGTTGTCAGAAACAGCACTGGCACTGTTTGCCAGCTTTCCTATAACTATCCAGTCTTTTACAAAATTACAGAAAAAAGAAGAGAAAGAATTCTTTTAATTTTATCAGAGGCAACCTGTAAGTATTTAACATCATGGTGAACAGACCTAATGTGATTAGATACTCAATCCTCGTAAACCATGCTGTGCCAGTTATTTTGGAAACAGATGTTCCAAGAACAGACCAAGGAGACTAAACAGAAAATCAAATGACTTAAAAGCTCTGGGGCAATGAGAAAACCCCCTCATGTCAGCTAGCTCCTTTCGGTATGAAGTTGCAAGCTTTCTAAACACAAAAGTATCACAAAAAAAAAAAAAAACAAAACAAAAAAAAAAAAAAAAAAAAAAAAAAAAAAAAAAAAAAAAAAAAAAAAAAAAAAAAAAAAAAAAAAAAACCACAAAACCAAAACCACCCACAAAACTGGCAGGAAGCAGGTATGATTTGATCAAAGAAGACTTAGCACTGTCCTGAGAGCCATAACTAAAGATCTGGGGTATTATATATTCCTAAAATAAAAATTACAACTATGTTCATTTTACTCACTTGAAATGAGCCTGGTGGTCCAAGTGTTGTTGGGAAACCCTTTTGTTGTTAAAACCATCATTAAATGATTGCTCCATTAAGAAGGTTGAATGATATTTTGTCAATATTGTGTTCCTTTCTAAAGATGGCAAGCTGGATTTTGCCATGTGAATCATCTATATTCAACTCAGCATCTCTTCTATTTGATTCAGCATTGCTCTCAGCTCTTCAAATTTCCATGCTCTGTTGGTCTTGGCTTGACAGAGGGCATCTAACAGTACATGTATGAGAGCTTTGACAGAACAAGGAGTTCCCTCTTCCCTTACTGACGTCTTTCTTTTAATTCTTTGTGGCAACGCCTTATTAAGTTATCATTATGCTTGGTGGCATACATTAATAGAGCACTTTATTTTTCAGATCATAGGGAAAAAAAAAACAGTTTTCAAGATGAAACAAGAAAGGCTTGTTTTGTTTAGACTTTCTTAGAACTAAAGACTGTTTCAGCTGTTTAATGGAATTGTGTCCACCCTGAAGTTACTTCTGTTGTCCAGAAGGGATTGTTAATTTGCAAGGTCTAGTCAGCAAAATGGTGAGCTAAACAAGGAGAGGCAGGGGGGTTTAGATAAGTTACACCAACTCAGAGGAATATTTTGGCTAAAAGTATGTATTAATTTTTGTCCCTAACTTTTCTTTTTCCTTTAGACCAAGTAATTCCAAAGGTGTAATACTCATCTTTGAGGTCTACACTTCTAACCGTTCTGTTCTTGTTTAAGTGTTGGCAGAATGTCTTTTTTTCTCTTGTTCAGCTTCCTCTTAATTATTAGATTAAATGTTAGTAGACCACAAGTTTAGCTCAGAATGTGCTATTCATTAAAAGAATCTGAGTCCCCATGGCAGGCAATAATAATTTTGCTACCACTTCAGTGTGGGAAGCATGGCATTGAAAAGAAAAATAGCAGAAAACCCATACAAAACATTACTGACAATTTTTTTTTTTTTTTTTTTTTTTTGTGGCAGCAAATAAGCACATGCCATTAACAAGAAATAAAAAGTAAGATATAATTCAGAGATTAAAAAAAAAACTGTTTTATACATTGTTTATTTGACATTTTTATAAACCTGACCATTAAAACTCCTTGTTACTTCTGTGCGAGGAACCAATCAACTAAAACACACAAATGAAAGGGGGAGGTGGAGGGGAAGTGCACTACTGAAGAAGTCAGTCCCCTCCTTATTTTTTGTTTTTCAGTTTGTTTCTGAAAAAAATCTCCAAGGCTGGATACTCTTTCTTCCGATATATATACAAAAACACACACACTACCTTAATCATCTCTGCGCCTGTCACCAAGGATACACAGACTAGTACTGATATGAGAGGAGATTCAGGATCATATCTTCACTTGGGTTGGGATTACCTAAATTGCTGAGGAGATTGAGGCACTTACTCTTCCAGAAACTTTCCTGGTTCTACCCTCACAAATGCGCAGCTGGATGTTTATGGGGTATTTTCTGAATACATGCTAGTCTTCAATTCACAGCTTATTAAAATTAAAGTGAAAGGAGTATGGACTAGGTATTTGAATTTCAGTGTTCTTGCTCATAGATTTTGCAATCAACTTTCTGTTGTACTTAACAACATGATGCTTAGTAAGTATGGATGCTTCCTGCATGTATTTTAATAAGGAACCCAGGATCTTGTTTCCTCTGGACCCCTTGTAATGCCTCTAAAGTCCCAAAAGGCACAAATATTAATTTTTTCCTCATTTTTCAGTTTCAAAGTGCCTGCAGTAACATAAAAACTATGTTGAAGCCCATAGAGTCATGTCTGCTGCCTCCAAAATCACACAGAAATTTTGCCCAGAAAGTTACAGATGATATAGGCCAGGAAGTATGTGAACAATGTGGATCATCAGTAGTCAAGTATCCAGGTTTGCTCTCTGGTCCTGTTTTATTTACCAATATAGAACAATATCATGCTCTGAGAACACTTACTTATTTATATATAATTTTACTCCTGTAAATTGTGTGAGTATTCAAGTATATTGATGGCTGCTGATTCAAATCTGAACTTTTAGTTTTTGTTCTATTCCTGGGCATACACTCAGCTAAGCACCGTTTGTGTGTTTTCTATGGCAGGTCCTTCAGTCCATCTGGGCCCAAAGCTGCAGCCTTCTGAATCATGAGGAACAGCTCTATCAGTCTGATGGAAACAGTTCTTGATATGCAACTAGTTACTAGGTAATGTGTGAACAGAAGTTGCAATTGTTACTCCCAATTTCTACACTGCTATTATTTCAGGACTGAGGTCCCAGACCACACTGTAAAAGTGCTAGAACTTTAACCCACAAGATCAATTACTTAATTTAAGTCAGAGAAGGAATGACTATACTATTTTGAATACACAGTTCTTCATACCATCTATCATAATACCAACTGCATTAAAAAAATAAAGAAATAATGGAAGGAATTTTTTTTCTGTATTTCTTTAATGTACATGTGTGTACTCAGGTGTGTGTGCATGCATGATATGTACATCTACACAAACACAATCTAATTTAAATATATTTTCTCCTTAGAAATGTCACTTTGATAAATCTTTCTTTGTATGCCTAATTTTTCTTATCAGAGCTTGATGAATGTAGTCCTGTGCATTGCTTCTAGCCATCCAGTCAAAAGTGTACACCTGCAAAAGGCTTTGCTGAAAGATAGTCACATATTCTGATCCACGATCAAAGTAAGATAGGAAGCCAAATCATATTGCTGTGACATCTGTCTGTCCATCTGCTGGAGTTTCCATAATCTACTAAAGCCAATCTACAGATTATACTGATGTTTAACCTTGCTGAAAATGAAGAATAAAATCAAGAATAACTTGCAACACGGTAAAAACCATATAGGTATTTTAAAAAATACTAATTTGAAGCATTCTGAAATTAAAACATAAATGTGTTGTGTTCTGGTTTTTGTGCACTAATAAACTGACCCAAATTATTTCAGATAGTGTATTGTACATGATACATCCACATATGGATGTTATCACTCCCATTTTAGGGGAAATAAGATGAAAAATTAATTACAGTCCTGAAAAGTAGCTGCATGCTTTTGTTTACTGAAGATACCTTAAATCACTGAACATTAAGTTAAATACTGCAGTTGTTTAATCTCCAATATTTCATTCTACTGTTTCCTTTTGTTTGTGAAACTGTATTGCTTTTGAAATAAACATGTTCCTATTTTATTTAAATTAGTTTGAACAATTATAATTACATTGATTATACCAGCAAATACATATTTTATCAGTTACTACACATGGGCCCCAGTTATAATAACTTTGTGGGGTAGGATGCCAACACATTGCTTTCAGAATCCCAAAAGCTATAATCTTATTAATGCATGATCACTTGGGATGTGAACATTACTGGATAGAGATCTTTCAGTGTTGTTTCCTCTGGAGAGGGAAACCCAAGAGCAGGGAATGTTCTCACACTGTCTGAACTGTCAGATAGATTTCTGTTGGACAAGTACCAAATATCATTGTGGAGAAGACAACACCGCCACCATTGTACCACCATTCCCACTAGGAGAATGCACTGGGAAAATCACACTCCATATTGGAACAGGGTTGAAAATAAAGCATGGGAAATAAAGAACACAAAGTTTTCTATATACAATATTGCCACGTGTCAAATACATTTATGAGAAATCGCTGTGATGAAGCCTGCTTTTAAGTTCTTTGCAGATCTGCACGTTTCTGTATCTAATGCACATGTTTCCTAGCTCTGAAGCTGAAAAAATACAAAGCCTATTTTTACTTCTGCCATATGTAATAGCAGAATTTTGCCACAGGGTGGTAGACAAGACATGTTTAACTGAAGGCTTTTGTAATGCATCAGACAGTGCGGTTATGCCCTCTGCCAGCTTCACTCCAGCAACAGAACAATCTGGAGATCTTAGAACAACTGGCCATGAGCCAAAGGCATATATATTCAGAAAATAAGACCAGAAAAAAACTCAGAGGAAGCTAAGAATCTACTTGCAAATATTAATAATATGATGGCATCAATTCTACATAAAGGCATGTGTTTATTTACATGCAACTTAAAATATTCATTGCATTTTTATTTTTACAGAATACAACTTTTGTTTTATCTTCCTGACTAGAAAAATGAATCAAACTAGATGTAAGGAACTTATGTTTTTATTGTCCCTGGTTATAGCAGGGGGGTTGGACTAGATGACCTTTAGAGGTCCCTTTCAACCCAAACATTCTATGATTCTATGTTCCCAGTCAATAGGTTTAGGCCTGAAGAAAAACTGTATTGTGTCAATTGTGAGACAAAAAAAAAAAAACAAAACCAAACAAAAACCCCACGGTTCTGGCACTGAAACATTTCCTATTCCAATGAGAATAAAAATAAGCACCTAAAATATTAACTAAGCTTTTTTATTGTTTTCCTACTTAGAATAAAATCTTCTATTACCATAATTTTAAATAAATTACAGAGTTTTCATCCTATAAACTAACATCAACATCTGTCATCCTTTCCATTATCCACTTTTTCAATTAAATAAATGGAGTCTGTTGACTTACACTTACCAGTGATTTAAGATAAGTAGAAACTGTTTCCTTATGTACTAGGATCTTTGGGGTTTTTTTAAATAAAAATAAGGTTAAGTAAGAAATATAGATTCCTACACTGATTCTTTTGTTTTGACTCATGGCTGAAGTTCTGGCCATAGATTTATACAATACTGTGGAATTCATAAGTAAATTTAATTACGTAACAGTATTGACATAAATAGGCAGAAAACAAGACCTCAGTTTAGAACTGGAATGTGACCATTTAATAATGCAATACTACTTGAAATAACTTTCACAAACCTTTTCAGAACCCAGCAATGTATGATGAGACATGAAACGAGACATTTTCTAGGACATATTTAGCAGTACAGACTCTCTGCCATAGTCAGATAATACTTCTGCATACACCTTTAGAAACTCCAGAGATCTTTCCCCTAGAGTTACTTCTTTCAGTTTAGAGCTGGTCTCCATCTCACACTGAAGTGAAATCAAGCAGGCTTTTTCTGCCTCAGGAGAGTATTTTACCATTTTTAATCATTGTGCAGGATTTTATGAAAGAGAAATGCAGTCATCTCACAGAACCTACCTCTTTCGCACGATCTGCCAAGGTACCCTGTACCAGAGCAATCACAAACATATCTGTTCCACCCATCCCTGCATACACCATTGTTTTTACAGGGGTTGCTAAGGCAAGGTTTCGCAGTTTCTCTTGAGCAGGAGGGTTTTACTCCAGCTGTACTTTGAATTTCAGCCATCTGTCGGATATCTTTGCTTTGACCATCAATAAATAAATCTCTAATGCAGCCGACGTATCCATAATTGAGAAGTGCTGTCCACACCTCTGTTGGGAAGACAAGGCCTGCTTTATTTTCTGGTAAGCCTCCAAGATACAAGTCATCATCCAGGTCAAGGATTTCACTTTCTCCTGGTGCAGTATATGGTGTACGTAATGTGTTCACAGATATGGTTCCTGAGAAGAAAAGACAACAAAATACATGATTTTCAAGACATTTACAAGATTTTGGTACTACTGTTTTATTAATTAATCCACATGCCACATTAGCTGCTGGCAAATATCAATAAACAAAACATAGATATCCTATTCGTACAGCTGTACAATAATAGATACATTTCATCATGTTAATTACAGTGTAGTACAAATATTGTCAGGAAGTTTGATGATGTAAAAACTTTTGTGCATAATACTGCATGGTCACAATATTAAAAAAAAAAGTAAAAATCACCTTATTAATCCCATAGAGGGAGGGGAAATACATTTCAGAGTTATTTTCAAAAATATCCTGCTTGAATAACAACAACAATAAAAAACCTCTTTGCTATCTCATATGTGCTTCAAAGGATTAAGGCTGAGGTTGCCTTGGTAGGTTGCAACATGGGAGGCAAATCCGTGTCTTTGGTTTGGATGCAAAGACACAGTATTTTACAAGACTCTTACCACTTTGAGTGGGCTTTGGATACGACTCTTTTCTTTAAGTGCAGAAGGAAAATACTCTCATCAGCTGCCAGACAGGCAATCATTGAGAAGATAGTGATGTGATCCTGGAGGGAATTATCAAATGCCTCTGACACTTACCTTGTATGTTACAAAGAGAAGAGAAGCAGTATATAGAACTTCAGGAAATTAGAAGTATCTTTTCCATTTAAGGTAGAAAAGTACACAAATAAAATAAAGCTTAAAATAAAATTCTGGTTCTGCAAAGTGTTTGAACAAAGAAACTGTAACCAGCTGTAAAGACCCTCTTTGTTGTACATTCTTGAAGTAATGAGGTGTCCAACTTTTACAATTTGAATAGGCAAAAAAGCAAATTTAGTACATGGAATCACAGAACATACTTAAGTCAATAAAATTTAATGTTATTTACTATGTAAAATCACTTCAAAAAAGAATCTTTATGTAGATCTTCACAGAAGTGACTTCTTACCATTCTGTATGGGTGCAAAAGCAAGCAAAATACAAACCAAAACATTATATAGGTCACTAGATTATGATAATGTACCAGGCACATTATGCAACACTTTCATCTGCTGGTCCACTATTAAAAGTGTATTACTGTTGACAAGATACTAAAGAATCCCATTTACCACAATGTATTTATTATACATACATAAAACTAACATGATTCACTATTTCCACTGTCAGCATGACACAGATTCCAGAAGACAACACTGATAATCGAAAATACTTTGGCTGTAGTGGGAGTGGTGCATGAGAATAATAAATTTAGAATTTTTTATAGCATAAATACTAAAATGTGAACTTTAATCAAAAAAAGTCAGGTCAGATAAAGATGATTCTCTCACATGGATACATCCTAAAATTTAGGCTTCTCTTCTTGCAGTTAAGAGGAGTCTTGTGGGAGTTATATATGTCGTTTGATTTTTTGTTGGTTCAATAGCTTAACTTCAACATCATGGACAGAATGAGCATCTAAGCAATTTGGAGCTTTAATAAAAGCTCTTTGGGTTATAAGTCTTTGGGGATCCAATTCCCATGTAAATACAGTTGAGACATATAGATTTTAGAAAGGCTGGATACTACTACTACTACAACAACAAGAACAACAAAGAGACGTGTACAATCAGAAAAGATCTGAAAAGGCAAAACAAAGGTTTGCATAGCCTTTGTGCATCTTTATGAGCACATTTAAAGAATGTTTGAGGACATGGTCACTTTTTCATGCATCATCAGAAATGTTTTCTGTGTCAGTTGAATAATAACAGATGTAAAGTGAATTTCCAGTCTTAACTATAAGAAACACGCATACTGAACCAAGATTCTTTTTTCTTCCAAACCTCCACCCTTTTAAAACTAATAAGACTATTGTATTTTGCTAACTCTAAATATTTGTAGTACTGCTCAGATTCTTGAATCATGGAGATTTGACAGGCATACAAGTGTAAACATTTTGAGGTTTGGTTTTATTAACTAGCTGCATTAAACAAAGATACCTGTGAATGACCTGTTAAACCAAGATAGCTAACTTTTCTGAAAGCATCCTTAGGTATCAAGGACTGCTCAAAGGCCATAGATCTTTTCTCCTTTGAAAAAAATTTAAAATGCTCTAAATATAAATCCTACTTGCACTCATAGTATTTCTTAGTTAGTGTTGTTTGCTCTGCTCCTACCTGTTGCTGGTTTATTCAGTATCAAATGTTTTAAACCTATGTTCAGGCAGCACTTGCACCCACACAAGTTAAATCAGCTGCACCTCCAACCTCAGGCTCATCCATTTGCACAGTGCTGTTCTCTGCTGGATAAAGATACTTATGTTTTCAAACTACCCATTATAATAGAGGATATTTAGGGCTCCATTTCTATTTAAAAAAAAAAAAAAATTAAAAAAAAAAAATCTATTAAGCCTTGATGATTTTCAACGCACAGGAAAAGACAGGTAAATTCAGCCAGTCTAGCTGTGATATTAACATGATGGTTCAAAATGAAAGCACAGAAGACTGAGAAAAATGAATGACGAAGGGAATTGTAGATCACCACTACACTCTGGTGACTGTGAATTATGGCTATGTGATAGACTGAAGAAGGAACATTTTCTTCTGTATAAGAACTACCTTTCTTCATAAAGGATTATCCTGGAGAGAGTTCATTTGGAATAAACATCAACAGCATCTTAAAGAAATTAACCTCTCCCCTCCCCAGGAAATGACACCACATAAAAAACTCGTCGAGAGAAGCCCTCAGAAATCTTAGTGTAATCATACCATCTAATAACTATGGGTAGAAAAGTTTAAAAGGCAGCAACATTTCTGTGCACCTTTTTCATGTTATGGAAGGCCATGGAACCCCTGTTACCCAACTGGGCTATCCTCAGTTTACTGCTGGACATATCCATGACACTACAGCTGACCTATATCATGTGTGTATTACCCTTAATCTGTAATCTTAACTGTAAAAATACCTTTATTTAATTCTTTTTGTTGAGAGCCACACTAAGTTAAACAGCACCCGCAGAAGATTCAAAGCTTTAATAACTCACTCTGGCCCAGCTCATATATAAAAGCTTGACCAAAATGTCATCTAGCGCAACGTCTAGAACAAGAACTATGGCTATAATAAAAATGGGATTTAGCCTAGCTAATATCCATTACCAAGTTATCCTTGTACCTGGCTGAACTTTTAACACAATGTCCAGGCAGCCAATCAACCATCACTGCTGTTTCTTTCTAACTTACCTTTTTCTGTACTTCTGATACGTAATGCAAATTTTACTAATTGCTTTGTAAATGCAGGTGAAAAAAATCCAAGAAAAATAAGGGAGAATGAAAGAACAGATACAAAATGCCTTTCTTTTCTTTTTTAAAAATCCCAAAACAAAATGCAAAGCTCTAGTTCATATAATATGGGCCTGCAGGAAATAAATAATGGATCTATAAACACTTTTGTATTCTGAGTATTTGTACTCAGTACTATGCAGTACTATGACACCAAGATGGAGTGTGCTGTTTCACCTCTGTTTCACCTAGCTTTTTTTTTTTTTTCCTTTGAGGGTGTTTTCGTTTGCTTGTTTGTTTTTAAGCCTGTCATCCTTCCTGAAGGAAAATTTTCAAGTTTGGCTGAAGTCATCCCAGGTTGGACCTCATGACACTGGCAGATACTATCCCTAAATTCTGTGGTAACAACGCCCACCCCCTTTTGTGGATGTAAATCCTACTTTCTCTGGGACTTCTAGGCAGATTAAAAGGAATCGTTCTGTCAAGTCACCAGCTCCAATCCATTTGTATGTTTCTACTTATGAATGTGAAGAGACATCACCTTTCACAGAAGCAGAGAGAAGGAAAGCTAATAGAGCATACAAACATTGTATGCTCAGGATAAGCTTAATAATTTGCCCTATAAAGGTAATGTTACATTAACAATTCTTACACTGGAACTGTCAAACTGGATAAGAGAGAAAAGAATGGAACGTATCTTGTTTTACAAAATAACCTAAAGATAACAGAATACGATGAGAAAGCAGCAGAAGAATGTTGGTCTCTCAATGGAAAGAGAAAACGATGACCTTAAATTGTAACCTCTCTGTAGTAAGAGCCATTCTTTCGGTTATGTCTTTGCATAGCACCTAGCATAACAGTACCCATAACCAGATTAGTAGTTAAACTATTTCTTTGACAAGAGCAACACCAGGGCAACAATGTCTTCCAGGAAATAAGCAACTTCTTTGCAAAGTTTTTTAATACTCCTAATAGGAAAAACTGTATTTCAACTAGAAAAAGAAATGTTTGTCCAGCCTCAAAGAAGACAAAAAGGGAAGACTGAAGGACAAGAAGGTGCAGGGTGATTTATTTAATCTGGGAATTCGTGACCTAACTTCAGACTCTAAAACCAGGTAGCATTTCTTATCTCCAGAAACTGAACAAAAATTTAAGGATCCTATAATGACCTACAGGTGCTCTAATTCTATAGCGTTTTACCTGAGAGCAAAATACAATTTAAATATTCAGGAACATCTTTACGCACTGGAGGAACAATGAGAAAAAAATTAATAAAATTATGATTTTTGGACGAGAATTATTGATTTAAAGGGTAACTGATTAGTGGGCACTTATTCAATAGAAAGAGTCAACAATAACATACCTATGAGCAAAACTGAATATATTGGGAGGTATAGAGAAGCCTATCATACCACTTCACTAAGCTTTCGTTAAGGTTTACCTTGAACTCTGTGAAAGATACAGATTAGCTGAGAAGATTGCAGAAGACAGCAATAAAAATGCTCACTGACTACAGAACATGACATAAGGATAGGAAGCAGCTGAGGCTTCTCAGTCTGTGAAGAAAACTGGAGATTACCATAAGAGCATTGAAATCACAAGAAGTACAGAGATAGAACACAGGAAAAATTAGGGTGTATTTTGTGCCTGCTGTGAACAAGGAAATTATGGACAAAATGGTTTGTTTTGCACACAGAAATATTCAGTTTATGAATGATTACGCAGGAAGGTTGCATAGTGTTCACTGATGGGGTAACTTGACACACGCTTGTCAAAATTGATGCAAGTCCATCATCACTGCTTTCATTGGAGATGTAAAATAAAAGACCTCTCAAGGTCACCTCATCTCAACTTTTCTATGAGCTCATGAATAAATGAAAAACACTAACAGGATCATTAGAAGACTCTTCCTTAAAATGCAAGCTAAAGCCATTATTTCAAATATGTAAACTATTAACATTTGTAAAATAGGAACACGTAAATCTTGCAGTTCCTAAAAGGTTGGAAAGATAGAGGAAGAAGTATATAGAAGTGTATGTGTAAAAAAAGAACTTGCAATAATAATGCATGTAAAAGACATCTACAAAGCACTACTTACAGAGAGATACTAATTATAGTTAAGCTCTACTTACATACTGTAGAGATAATTTCTGGTATTTTAGTTCAAAAAATCAGTGACTTTTTAGCCCTTAAATGGTGCCTACCTATAAATACATTCTGCTTTATATACATGATTGGAAGTTGACAAGAAAAGTAAGTTTCCTCTGATTTCACTGTCTAATGATTTCCAAAGGATGAATGGTGGCTTAGTTAAAAAGCATTTGCAAGGTTTTATCCTTGAATATGGTAAACAGTTTAACAAAATTTTAAACAATACTCAAGTCTCAGAAAACAGTTATTAAGCCTAACTGTACTGTGTTACAAGAAAAACTGTGAGCAAAGACCTTTACAGCTGCTTCATGGTTGCTTTTATAACTTAGTTTGGGTTTGAGTTTTTTTTTCCAATTCTTTTTACTGCAGAGTTGGCAGTACTGTTAAGAGCAGAACAAACATTTCCCTTAGGTATGAGTTAATGAGCCTCTCCAATCATATTCATTATCTCAGCAATTTACTTTTTCATACATCTGTGTATAAGAAACTAAGACGTATTTCTAACCCTTTCTCAGTTCTGATCAGTTAAATATGAAGAACATAACTATAGCTGCTACAATTATTTTGATCTCTCTGCTTATATATCATGTGGCTTATTAGTTGCTTTTTGTGCATGTGAAACGTGTTTGCTTATTAAGAATTGGTGAAAGAATCGGAGTAAGATATTCTAAATACACTTCACATCTTGTGTGTTAAAGCATAATGTAACAGCTGTGAGGAGGATTGTGATCATGGCATACAGCCCATGGCCAAGCCCAAGGGCACGTGTAAAGCAGCTATGAAGCTACTGTACTTCACAGGAATTCAGAATCACCATCAATATTGGGAAGGAATTCAGCTCACATGCCAGGACACAGCAATTTGTACCAGGTTGTGTCCTCTGCTGTATACCTAGCACAAAAACCCCAGACTGCTGGAGAACATTGCATTCCCTTTCCTCTGCTGTATACCTAGCAAGAAAGATGGACTGATGGAAAAGGTGTGAAATCTGTCTTTCTTTACCACAGCAAACAGAGTCGCAGAAGTTCCTTCTCACTGAAGATCTGCTTTTTAGGTAAGGAAGTGCTCAGAGGAGGTCTTACAGGCAAACAGGATGAGATTCCAGGGTGAAAAACTTTTATAAGAATAGTAGATCAAAAGTTCCTTCAGAGAAAGGAATTTAAAGGGCACCACCTCTTCCCTCTGCCTTGTATCTCCCCAAATCCAAGGGGATGAGCAGAATTATGAGTGAATAGTGCCTGGATAAATCCAATCTAAAAAAATGCTCTCATTCCTTACACCTCCCCCACCACAGGTCCCAGATGGGCAATGGCAAAGTCAGTAGTTCAGAGTGGATACTCCTTGTGACTGAGAATCCAGAAGAGAACAAAGAATGAAAAATAAATTGAGTACTTGCTGATCCAGCTAATACAAAAGTCAAGGAAATTAGCAAAGCTCCTTGAGAAATGTCATAGCTTTCTATTATCTGAGGGAACCACTCTACATTGGATTTGAAGGCTAGGAGTAAAAGGTTGCAAGACGACAAACTTCACTTAAAAAAAAATAAAAATATAATCACAGGCTGTTTGGGCTCTTTATTCATTAAGAGGAGACTCTCTTCCTTTATACATTATAGGTTGGGAAGTATTTTGTCAGCAGCAAGAATGTCTCAGAGAAGCCAATTTATTTTATTTTTTTATACAAGGTATATTCATTCACTTTGAAGGTAGGCAAGTTACAAGGGATCATGTTCATATTATTTCCAGTATGTTTAATTCTGGCTAGAGAAAATAAATGAAAAAGCTTGCTGGAACAGTAAAGTGGATTTTATTATTCACGTAAAGGAATAAAAGACCAATATGTGTAAGTCATGAAGAAATAATCTAAAGATAACACATAAGTACTTCTTCATCTAATCAGAAGAAAATAAGAACATACAATTGTTTCTTTTAATTGCTAGAAGTCATTTTACTTGGTTAAATATGATAGTCTAAGATACTACTCAGCCAATATTCTCATTAAGAAAATTAACAGCGTTACCACTGTTATTGGTACTTTTCCTACTGTAAAGTATTATTGTATGTATTAAAACCACAGAAAATCTTTCATGTCAGGTTCAGATTTCAGCTAAGAATTCAGTTTCTCAAACCAAATGTCTCTATTTTTATTTACTATTCCTGGTAATAGCTTTATGTTTTAGGGAAGATAGGTACTGTGGTCATTTTTCAAGAGTGACAGAGTAAAGTTCACTTTTCTTGATCACAGGCGATTCCTCAGCTGGATTTATTTTTCTTTTATATATGTATTTGACTATAATTCTATTTAAAAATAATATATAGTCCTGATCATCAAGTGTGTATTTCTTCCTAAGATTAGTCTACATTCTTGCCACTTACCATCAACACTTTTAAAGAATGACCTAAAAATCTCTTAATGGCACTTGTGAGCTACATTTTTTTTATGAATCAATGAAAATGCAGAATTTATCTTCAAATGTAATCAAATGCTATGGAGTTATTTATTTTCTTTATAGTTGTGTTGACTTTAGACATAAGAATAAAGTTTGCTTTCAGTGGAGTCCCACAGGCATGATAATTACAGGATTTATTGCCTCATATGAATCACTGAAGCAGCACTTAAGAAGGAAGACTGAAATGAAGACTGTAGTATAAATAATATAATCACTGGATATTCAATCATAATTGAGGATTTTGAGTAGTTGTGGGGTTTGCTGTTTGATTTTTTTTTTCCATTTTATCTGGTTGTTTTGGGTTTTTAACCTCAAGAAAAGTAAATAAGCAACTGACATTATAATCAGAAAATTAAACTCTCTAAAATTAGAATTTGAAGCTGCACAGCAAAAGAATCAAATCACCATTTTGCATAACCAGTTGAATTTGGTCTGACTTTCAGCACAAATTTGACTGAAATCTTCAGTTTAAGCCTACACCTAAGATTTGCTTGATCTGAAATCAGATTCATGGGTAATGAGAAAGTAAGTTATAAAATAATAACTTTTGGAGGGTGAAGTTTCAGAAAGAAATACGGAATGCAAGTCACGGAAAAGGAGTCACCAGAAGGAAGAAACTGGGGGAAAACCCACGAAAATCCAAAAGAAGAAGTGTTTATGTGTTTCAACACTCGGTGTACATAAACTTCAGACTGAATACTGATATTAATTGAAAAATTCTTTGATGGACTAAATTACAGATTCAGTATATTTCCCCCTCCCTCCCACCCCTGAATCCTGGCATGAACTACAGGAAAGATGCCATAGAACAGATTTGCCCTTCAACTAATGGATATTGATTATTTGCTGAAGTCAAGATATATACTTAAGATCAGACACAGCAGAAAAACAAGGACAGTTTCACTAGTTAAATACATTTTCTCCTATAACATATTTCCATAGCATTAGGAAGAGTTTATCAATTCTGTATTTTTAATCTTTCCAGTGAGATCATTTGTCAAGTGAATTTCTACAGAATACAAATCATACTGACAGAATACGATAAGTCACTTATTTCCATTTCTGCTGATATGTGTTGCTAGCCATTCATTAACATATCATTTAATTATGCAGAGATAGGCTGACATGACTGGAAAGTCTGTGTTGCTTCTGTGGGCCAATCATTCCCTGCGTTGGAGATTACTTTCAGTAATTCTTTTTTGCTTTACTTTTACTCTTGAAACTTACCACTTCAGCTAATTGATGTAAGCAAGCACAGAGGGAGATAACTACTCAGGTTTGAAGTACATGGAACACTCACCTGCAAGATTAAGTGTCTGATTGCCCAATAAATGTTACCATAAGATATTTCACTTTGCAAGTCATTGATTCTGGTCCCTGACAATAATGAATTCTTCTATTTCCTTTATTTTTCAGGTGATACACAATTCTAATGATGGCAACATAACATATACCCTGTACACAACACAACAAGCCATACTGAATGTTAAAAAAAGAAGCTTACCTGACCGTCCATCCCGTTGAAAATCCACATGGTACCATTCACCATCATTCACCTTCTTCTGCAAGGCTTTTATTTTTATAGTACCTGATCCCATGTCTAGCAGCAGGTAGAGGTGACCATCAAGCATCTCAATGGCAAAAAAGTCAACCTTCACCATCTGTGGATGTTTGGCATCTTTTTGGTGCCTTGGTTTTCCATGGCTGAAAAGAATCAGGCCATTTGGCTCAGTTGTACGAAAGTCAAATGATATTGAACCTGTTTTCTTGGCATTCCACTTTGGCAAAGAGATGAAAGACTCTGGTGTTTCAAATGTTATTGGATCTAAGGTTGCAACATTCTCACATTTAAATGCTACAACCCCATGAATCTTCATTTTAGGGTCTCCTTGCTTGGCAAGTCGAGATAACTCCAACCTGACATCGTTATTTTTATATACAACCTGCAAGCAAAGCAGAGAAGTTAGTAAGATGAACTTGAGCATTTTAACCAGACATAATCCTGAATAGGCATGTTATTTAAAGGATAGTAATGATGGCATATCAATATGGTAATTTACATACACACAAAACTAAGTAAATATTTTCATTGACTAATGATTTAATAATAGTTTTCATGAAACCAAACAAAGTTGCTCTAAAAATATCCCTAGAGTTAATTCAATCAATCTAAAGAATCTGCACATAATTTATACTACTAGTCACAAATTAGTTTGCACGGCCTTGATTGCTTAAAAGCCCCCTTTGCAAAACTATTCTGCTATGCTAGAGAAGTATTAGATTTCTTCTCCTTCTAAACCCTTTGTCACTGTCTTAACTCTTCTGTTCATGCACAGAAAATGTACCAAGGTCAGATACTTTAACATTTTTTTCAGTTTGTCCTTGGTGCTGAGGAATAGTAGCATCCATGGTATTCATGAAGGTATAAAATAGGGAAGCTAATATCATACAGATAAAAACAGATTAAAACAGGACATCTTTGAGCCAGTTCAATTGGACAAAAAAATAAAACCACTTACGTATTTTCCCTGACTGAAGACTTTTCTGATAAAAATGAAAGACAATATTAGTTTTATTCCAATTGACCTCCACAGAAAATATTCTTGCTTCAAATCACATATTTACTCTGTCCGGAGATGCTTGTCATGATATAACCACTTCCCAGAGTTCTAGTCTCAGTATTTTCTGAAATTGCTGCTATTTCTGCATTATCCAGGATACAAAGACTGATTAAATGAAGCTCCCCAATAGGAAAGGTGTGCACGAGTATTTTGTCGAGGTATTTTTAATTATTCAGTAAATTATATACTCAAGCTAAAACACCACTGAAGGGCTGAATCTGAATGCATGATGACAGAACAACTAAAACCTTATTTGCTCTAAGTTTAAACCGACATCAGAATGCAATTTGGAGCAAAAGTAACAGCTCAGCAAATCAAAACACTATTCTAAAGCTTCTCCATCTGTGGATCCTGTACCATTCAGGACTAGATCACATTTGGCCCCTGTCCCAGTGTTCCAACTGTACAATGTATTGTGAAGCTGTTCAGGGAATCAATCACTGGTTTAGACCTTACATCCCTATTAGAGGTGAGAAAGTGCTTACTGAGTACTTAGTGGAGAGCTTCTGAATTAATCTCCTCTGAAGCCTAGTTTGAACACCAATGAAAGTGCAAATTGAACTGATACACAAAAATTGAAAGAGATAGGGCATGCACTGTAGAATTGTGCTACTGTTAGAAAAAAAACCCACCACTAGTATACACATAATCTAAGATGGCATGCCCCACAAGCAGAAGTTGCTATGGAAAAAGGATGTTTAAAGATAACAGAACACTAAAAATATGACTGATAGATTGACAATTTTTTACTGTAAGACTTCTGTTCTTTCAAATGATATCATTATCCACCCAGCAAATTTCATCACAAGCCATGGAAAAATTATTCTACTCCATTAAAAATGTGTCCTAAAAGCTAATAAATATGCCTATTTCTGCATTTGGAGTTCAGTACAAATACTGTGGCTCCCACTGGAGCTGCATCTCCAAAGACAACAAATAAACTCCACTGTAGATTCCTGACAGCTGAAATAATACTCTGTCACAGAGTGGCAGATAATATGTGTTGCCTTCTTTAAGTGAATACATCAGAGGTGACTAGAATTGGACTAGTAATCTTAGAGAATAAGGATCTGTGTTTACATTTATCAGACACTTCTATAAAAACTACTATAAAAACAAAAAAGATTACAGATCACACAAAGGAATTTAGAGGAGTACTGGAGAATAAGCACATTCAAGTGATCTCCCATTGGGACGACTTTCTGTTTCTAGAGTGAAGAAAGCCAAAATGCAGAATAATGCAACCAGTACCCTGACAGGCAATATTACTTAGATATATCTGGTCTTAGGAAACATTTCTATGTCAAGAGGCATTTTGGACAGCTTCCAACTCATTTGAAGGAGTTACAGGGGGTAATCTTTCTTGAATAGACTGAAAAGCATTAAAAAGAGGATAGAGAATATGATAAAAAGAAACTAATGGACTTTCATTAGAATTAAATCATGCTGTTGACAACAAAAGTAATTAAGACAACAAAGAACACTAGGAGAAAAAAAATTCTTTAATTGCTTATGTAACAAAGGTAGATACAACCACCAAAAAAAAAAGGTAGAAAAGTAATTTCTTATTTATGGACAAATTCAAATTGTCCAATATTAATGAAAGCTGGCTGACCGAATAATAAAATCAGTAGTTAACAGCCACGTCAGAAAAACTGATGTCTAAAACAGCTCTGTAGGCTTTGAAGTCATTTGCCAACTCAGAAACAATAATTTTTAATAAATATAGTTCAAGGACCTGATGGACAAAGTGCAAACAGGAACACTGGCAATAGTTTTCTGAATAGCTCATCACCCACTCTTTAAGCAGCTTAATATATAACATATTAGGGAAAAATGTACTAAAGCACATTAGTAAGACTGGCAAATAGTGGTAATTTTAGTACATCAATATTAAAACATTCTTGGCATCCCCAAACGTTGCCTATGACAATTTCTTAATTTCATATGCTACATTTAAAACTTTGTAGTTACTGAGATGTGAATGATTACATTCATTGTGTGAAAACAAAATAAAGTCTACATCTATGTTTTAGACTGTTTATGCTCTAAGTTTTAGGATGTTTACATTCTATTAATGTTATGAAGTTGAAAATTTGAAACTGAATTATCATGGGTAATTAGTATTAAAAGAGGAATATATGAACCATAACTGAAAACCACAACTGAAAAGAACTGTAAACTATTAACTGCACAGAGCTGGCATTTGGATGCCCATTTCTAGATGATCTTTCAGGTCCCTTCCAACCCTGACAATTCTATGATTCTACGATTTCTTAGTGTTATGCTGAGATTCTTACTCCTCTCCCTGTCCATGAAAGATGTACTCAGCTATGAGTGAAGTACAAAAAAAAAAAAAAAAGAGAAAAGCAGTATTTTCACAAAGAATAGTAGTCATTAAATTTTGGGAAAAGAACCAAACAGTAAGGAATAATTCTTCAACTAATATCTGCCTTACATCTCATGGACATATATGCTTCAGAATTGATAGCCTCTAGGGTACCAATAATTTAATAATTTGTTATTTTCCAAAGAATCTGCCTTTATTTTTTTTCCCCCTTCTGGGTACATAACAGCAAACATGCTTTTAACAGGGCATATGTTATCAACTGCTATTTCCATCTAAGACACCCAACATATTGTTCTTTAATGTTAACTCAATACATTCTTCCTCCAGTAGAGACGTGGATCCACAATTAGTCAAGTAAAGGTAATTTACACCTCTACAACCTACCAGTCAGTATCCTTGCACTACTGTGTGCTTTCCCAGCATCTGTTGGGCTGGCCTTGGTAATAAATTTCTTGCTTTTGCACCCACTCTCATACCTGAGCAACAACATCATTATCATTTATAACAACAACAATATCATTTTCCTGCACGTGAAACTGCCAGCCCTCAGGGAATTGTATCATGCTATTCAGAGCACCTTGAATTTGTCTTCTATTCACTGTATTCTTTCCCTTTAATATTAAGTAAGGTTCAAAACCTCAGTCTTTAAAATATATAATTATCTCAGTCTTGGAAACTGCAAAAGGTCATCTGAACTCCCAAGAAAAAAGGAGCAGTTAGCAATTCCCCTCATAACTTGCAATTGAGCTACCCAAAGCAAGGAATAAATTTGTTTTCCAGGATAGAAAGGGCAGATCTATATATCATTTTATAATCAAGATATGAGGTCCCTTTGCTACCATCTAAACCAAACACATCCCATGTAACTTAAAATATCACGGCACTGAGTCTTAACAAATAAGTCTAGCTAAGAGACAGAAAATACTAACTTAGGCTCAGCACTCTCTTTAACATGGCCTGTGGTCATCTTGGAGCACAATCAAAATTAATTCATGCTTCTTAAAGATATATCATGTGTATAATTTATTGCAAGCCAGGACCCTCCTAGTAGGCAATGAACTCTAGAAATGTATTAAGAATTTACTACAGAACTGGCCAGTAGTCATGTTAGGTGCTTTAAAGAATGCAGCAGAGCAACCAATGAAAATGTTAATATATTGACAATGTACAAGTATATGAATGAATTAGAGAAAATGTGAAGAAGACAAGGAATTTAGTGGTGATATTAGAGATATATTCTATATACATAACAAAGCAAATTTCAAATTAAAAAGTCAATACAATAAAACCATTAACAAAATCTTCCCAGTTCACTCTACTGACCGTGTCCCATGAAATTGAAAACCATGAAAGATGTGAAAGAATCCAGCTTTCAACACCATTTTCAATTCAAAGGGCGGCCATTTGTACATTAAAGATTGTATTTTATACATCAAATACTATGAGTGAAGAAATGGCCCTATGGTTAAATATTTCATAATACTGACCAACTCTGCTGTCAAGGGCCTTTCAATCACTGTGATTAAAAGCCTTTAAATTACTATGAAGCATTTCTTTCAAATTACTTTATACTGTTAAAACCAAATATGATCTGTAAGGAGCCAATCACATCACTTAATTTGTTGCATCTAAGTTTCCTTGAGAATCAGAGAGAAACCAGGAGTTCAGGGCACCTACATTATGACCTTGCTCTGAAGAGCTTGTCTATTTACTTAATTGGGAGTTCAGGGAAAAATATATTTCTAAATGCAATTTGACTGAATGTATGAATTCAGTCTCTAAACCTGTTTAAAAATACAAACTAACCAATCAAACAACGTATAAAACCTTATGGTACCATAAAGCAGTATTTTCATGAAACCTGGATCACCTAGTGCAAACAATGTCAGTTAATTATCTAAGACACTAGTACCATCCAAAATGGCTCAGGTAGGTGCTGCTAAGGTACAATTTTATGCTGCACAGTGAAGTCAGCAGGTGATAACTTACTTGATGTCAGTAACTGTAGCAATGGGACTTGCAGTAAGTGAAGCCTGAGGCAATTTTATCAGCCTTCTTTAACAGCCACTAGAATTTCCATGCTTATTGAGAACTGATGCATACAGTATCACATTCTCCAGGAATCCCAGTGCAAAACCAACCATTGAGAGTTATCATGTATGTTTTTACTATTTGCTGACTGCTTTTGAACTAATCCATGAATGCCAGCTTCTCACAGGTGGCTTGTCATTTTGCTAATAAGCCTCAATTCATTTCCAAGCTCCAAAATGAAAATATCGAGGAATACAAACTACAGACTATTTATGCAAAACTCGAGGAGCCCTATTTCTAATGTTTGCAGGGGGTTGTATTTCTGAATGCAACATGAAAGCACACAATAGGAATGACAACAGCTATTCGAGACTCTAGGATTTCTCAGCTTTATAAACCAGCTTTTTCTGAACAAAGAGAAGAAATTAGCTCTGAAGAAACAATTTATTCATCCTCAAATGAAATGGTTTTAATTTTCCTGAGGTGGATATGTGTGTGGGTGGTGGTGGTAGCATGGGGCATTTAGAAAGGAGGTAACTTTGAACACCAAAATAAACCTCAGTGTCTACAGAGTCCTACTGAGTGGGATGTAAGCCTCAGGGCAACAGTACAGGGTTCCATGGTATAGGTAAACACCTTGAGAAAAAGATAGCACATGCATTTTGCTGCATTATTTTATATCAGTTAATATGGTCTGCCTCTTATTCCTGTCTACTTTGAGCATCCAAACCCATGGAGTGGAAACAGAATACACTCAACTCTCCATACACTCTACTAAAATGGGACTTGGCTCTTCCATGGAGACAGAATATGAAAGAAACCCACCTGGAAGACTATTGATTGTCTAAATCCAAAGGAATAGTCAATAATGCTTAAGTTATCCAACACGAGAAAAAAATATCTAATGATTGGACACATAAAATGGCTTATACTAGGTCTCCTTCCTCCCAAGTCAATGTCTTTTGAAAAAATATGGAATGGAATTCATATAACAAATTGTTCATTTAGCATGACCATACACATTGTTCTACTATTTATAGCTTTAGATATAACAACTGTATTGTAAATCAGGCATACTCTCCACAGACTACTTAATCCTACGAGATCAAAAGAAGAGTATCATTAGAAAGATTCTTGCTGTTAGAAGCCAGGACCAGTAATCCAGGAACTTGGGTTTAACCTGCATTTGGATGCCTCACAGGGAACTTCTCCTTTCTTCTCCATAAAATGGATACACTATTTCATCACAGGGATGAAACTTGCATGAAGACTGAACTCTGCGTTACCAGCATCAGGCCTAGTGGAACTTCATCTGAATTAAATCATGTTTACATACACAATTCCTACATGGTGTCATCCCTCTGCCCCCTTGTTTTTTAAGAAAGATGGCAGCTACTATGACAAAAAGAGTATGAAATGGAACTACACAGTACAGAGCACACTGGCCATTCAAATAGAAAAATAAAATGTACCCACTCTGGTCAAAGCTACACTCAATAAAAGCTGGGCTTGAACAATCCATGACTCAGGGTAAACATAAAAGTGTAATATATTATTGCCATGATAACACACTCAGCTCGTGCTTTAATGCCACACTGAATGGCTAACTGGAGACAAAAAATTTGTGATGTTTGTTTCTGTAACTAAGCAACATGTACATTTTCTGCACTCTTCTTTTTTAATATTACAGAATATTGCATGACATGCATTTTTAAAACTTCCGTTCACAGAAAACAGATATAATGCACACAGATACATGTTCTGTGCACACAAATGCATGTTCTAATTAAACTGCTTATTGTATCCCTGCAAGTTCTAGGAAGGTAAATGGGTAACAAAAAAAGCTTAAACAATTGGCATAATTATATAGAATTCTACTGTTAATTCAGTAGCGTATCTGAAGGTCTACTGCAGACTATCTGAAAACCATCACTGTCAGTAAAACAAACAAACAAAAAAACCCCACAGAATAACAAATTGCTCAGTTTGGTACAAGGAAGATAAATTAATTGCTCTAAGACAAGAAAAAAGTTAGTAATGGTTACATACAGTTGTAGAAACCAATTCAGTACTAACAGAATCAAAATAAAAATAACAGCTACATTGTGAATGCTATCAGGCGCTATTCTGAGAAACTTTTTACTTGCTTTCCTTTAGATGCACTGCTCAGGACTGGGAAAGTCACCTCATGCATCGGTCACCTATTTGCAGGATGAATACAGTTGTGATAGCTGACTTTCTAGGCAAACTGGTTTCTTCCGCTGAGGTTTCAAATCCTGATCGTGGAACTGTTTGTTTCTTTTCTTTCCCACTTTGACTGCCTGAATAGAGACATCTAATGAGGATGCCAGAGAATATCTTTTTATGTTCTAAGTCACTGGCATATCATTTACTATGTTACATTAGTAGAAGTTAGGAAAAAAAAAAATGAAATCTTCTTTTTTCTAACAATCTTGGATAATGGGATTGTTGTGTTTTTCACCCTGCTGTGGACACAAGTCTTTGGAAGATCTTTTTCCCCTCTTCAACAGAGTATTTTGTTATTCTTTGTACGTCCTGCTGTCAGCTGCCAGACTGCTAAATGTTGCTGACTGAGGTTGCTTTTCTTTTTTTTTTTTTTTTTTTTTTCTTTTTAACTTCCCATGGCAAAGACTCAGAAATTTCTTGGCAACACCTAAATTGCAGAATTTAGGAACAAGTTGGCTCCACAGAAGTTCAGCTGGCTCCCACGTAGGACTAAAGTCTTGTACCAAGACTCACAAAACAAAAAGAAGCAAGAATCAACAAAAGAAAACCAAAATGTATTATTTGAGGCAAAAGTAGCTTTGCATTAATACATTACATAAAGTCTAAGGAAGAAAACAAATTATATGCTACTCCCAGTGACTGTTTGGGAAAAAAAAGGGCTATGGGAGACTCAATTGTTGTGGTGGATTTCAGCTTTTTCCTCCCCTTTCTTTCACAGTACAGTGAGAGTTACCAAAGACTAGTTCTTCAGAAAAGTCAGAAACATGCTATTTTTCCTCTTTTGCCATTAACCATTCCTGCCCAAGATCAAGCACGGGAACTCTTTAGGGACTGCAAGAAAGAGGCACTATAAAGCAGAACACAGTAATTACCATTGTAGGATTCAAGTCTTATTTCTTTAGCATAGCATTAATTATATGCTAGATTTTTCTAATCTTTACCACTTAAAGCTTTAAATTCAAGGTCAGAAAATAAAGAAGCAAATTGTAGGAAAATGTATATATAATGTAAATGTAAAAATAAATGTTTGAAGGAACTTCTCAAGTACTTCTGAAAGTGATATGGCAGATGTAGTTAAAAACATGCTACCTTTAGTCAAGGTAGGAATTGTATGGGGGGAAAAAAAATGGAAGTGGTCACAAAAAGATAAGAAGAATGAATCTCAAATTAAAGAGAAAGGCCAAAATGGACCAAACACAAAATTCAAGTTTTGGAGGTTAGCAATCTGAAGACAAACTATAAAAGCTTGCTAAAAAAATAAAATAAATAATTACCAATATACATAACCCTGAATACCTGCAAATATTTGAACAAATCTTTTATTTTTCTGTGTTGAACACATTTGAAAATATATATAAGCCCAACTGGAGGCTGCAATTTAATGCAGAACATCAAATCTGCATATTCTTTGGTGAAATGAGGGGTCACTACCTTTACTTCCCTCCTTCAGCCTCTCCCATGAGTATATTAGTAGCTGCCAACTTAGAGGTCAACCTTATTACTTCTCCAGAATAATAAAAACTCAACTGCCTTTTTCTTCCCCTTCTCTCTCACTTGTATAGGTTACTCTTGCATCTAGCTGAATAGCTAGTTCTTGGCTGTGGGAGTTTCTGGCTACATTCTGGTTTGGACTCATCTGCTTCATTTCCTGGTCTGAAAGAACCTTCTGTTCCACTGAGGGGAAAATAGCCCTCTAATCTTAGGCTGAAATGCCATGCTGATTGTATGAACTTGTGGCCAGACTCCATGTCCATAGCATCCTTCCCTTTCAGCTCCATTAGTTATCTGGTCAGTGAAGCTGGCTGTTTGTTGACAAGCACAATACCTAGCTAGGTTAGCAGCTTTCTGATTTTCTGCCTGTGATACTAATATAGCAACAGTTTATGTAGTTGTTGACTAAATTCTGCCCTGCCATGATAGGTAAATAGCTTTTCTAAAAAAATCAAATTCCCACCCACTAACTACACTGCTTACTTTCCTTTCACTGGTGGAGTGACTGACACATTCCTGGAAGACACATAGTAAAAGCCTTCTCTACCTTCACCTGCAAATTCTTATGAATCTTCATAATCCTTGGAACATACTCCTTTAGCTTTCCATACTGCAACTTCAGTAACTCTTCACATCAGTGTTTTGAAACACTCTTTGTGTCAATTGCAAGCTAAATTTTCTCTAGCAGTTTTACATAGGCAGTTATTACTAAAATTCTAACACAAGATACATGGTATCAAGCTGCCACATCTTTTTCAGAGGCAGATTTTCCTTCACAAGTTTTCAGTGATACAGAGAGGTACACTTCAAGGCTGCCAGGCAGTGTACTCCTTTGCACTCCATTCTGGGCTTACATTGCTTTTCTAAACAACCTGTATTTCCTGAAATGAGAGAGAAAAAAAACAGTACTTGCACAGAGAAGTAAGAGGAAAAGAGGAGCTCTTCCACCTCAAATAGTGATCTGCATAGTACACTATGTGCATGGCTAAAAGCAATTTAGAAATCTTCAAGAAAACAATTAATGTAGTTCTTGGGTTAGACATCTTGTTTATATTTAAGACATCTTTAACCACAACCTACCTGTGGGCCATCTTTATGTTAATAAATTTTACTGTTTTTAAAGCTGTCCTCCAAAATAAACTTCCTGAACTAATCCAAATGAATTATGATCATTACAATGACAAGGAACAGGGATGTATTATTTGGTTTTCAAGATGTGGCATTTCATTGTAGTGAGAGAACAAAGCAGAGCATGCATACATGATGTTTAAAGGGTCTGATTCTGCTGGATGACCTCCAAATCTGAGACTTCAGTGTCAGTTTAATACTAAAGAAATGTCAGATAATAAAAATCCCCTTTTGGTTCTGTACTGAGTAAGAGGTCCTCAGCCTCCAGCAAAATCAATTTGTTTGACAGATAATCAGTAAAAATATATAATACTACAAAAAACTTTGTCTAATAATATTCAAGAAGAGCATCTTGCTATAGAAAATGAACTACCAGCAAGAATCTTTACACAAGCTGTTACTGGTTCTATCTAATACATATGCAAACATTTAAAAGTGGATTGTTCTGCAAATATTATAGGTTTCCTAAAATATTTTTGCTTATGTGTGTCTGTCACAATAAATACACCTCGCAGTGTTTATTTGAAAAACAGTTATGAAAAGTACTAATTCTTAGTCAATGGTAGACAGTGCAATTAAGAATTTCTCACTTCCCCATGTCATTGCATACATCAGTTGAATGTCTCAGCAATGTTCTGACATTTATTTTCACCTTTAAATTGCTTGGGTTGCTTGGTTCTTTTTCCTTTCAAATAAACACTTCAACTTGAAGCTACCTTTTCTATCAAGCATATTTTTAAATATTTGAAAATAATCACTTCAGAAAACTGAGAGGAAACAGGCTTTTCCCAAAACAAAATTGCCAAGCAAAAATGATTTTCTGACTATTTTCACTAAATTATTGTATTGGGACTACATGTGACATGCACTGAATTATGAATAATTAAAAAAAAAAAATCAAAAGGTCCAATGTGAAACCTGAAGAAAGAATTTAGGCAGCCACTACTATACTACTATCACCAAGTTAACATTATGCAAAGTTGTAGCAAGCATTTTCTTCAGAAAAAAAAAATAGCCAAAATTATTTTCAAGATTCTGCTGTCTGTAATGAGGCCTCAGTCCCACTGAAATCACTATTTACTGTTAAAGACTGTGAGAAAGTTTTCTATATATAGACTTGTTCAGAATTAGGTATCAAGCTGTTGATGTGTCTAATAAGAACTTTAATTCATTAAAGGATAAGAAGGTAAATCTCAGTGTGGTAGGGCCTCATGATTACTGTAGCCCACAAAGAAGCCAGACATTTGCCTTTCTGCAGAAAATTAATTCAGAGCAGTCTCATTCTGATTAAAAAGTAGATTTGAAGACAGTATTTAGGAAGCAGAAAAAAAAAAAGTGGGGAAAAAATCTATATAAGGTATATTGGTTATATATATCAATAAGTAATAACAGGGCATGAGAGTAAATCTTACTGTGTGTACCCATGGGACATCAGCAGAAAACAAACAGGCACATGCTATCTGCTTGGACTGTTCTCATATCCAAGGCATAACTTAGTTTTTGGAATTGCCTGGCTTTCTAGCAAGTGCTTTATGAAGATGAAAGATACTAAGAGGCTAACAGGAGGCACGCTGCTTTCAGAAACTGGAACAACAATTTGCTCTTGTGAAACCTGATCCGCTCTTGCTATTTCCATTTATATTCACTGCCTTTCTCTAAAGGGTTTTCTGTGTTCCCAGGTGGATGAGATCTTCCTCACCCACCATTGATAAATGAAGGAAATGACTGCTTTACAAAATATGAACACACACACCTCAGCATCTCCTGAAAGCTTCAGCTTAAAAAGAAAAGGAGAATTTTCAAAGCACGAGGTCTGGTTTTTTGTGTCATTTTGGTTTTAGGACATTTCAGGGCTTTTACCTGTAGGTACAAGTGACAGATTTAGTTCTTAAGCAACAACAAAAAAAATGGGGATAGTGTTCAAAGAGTATATGTGGATATTCAGTATGTACAATATCTATACAAGACCTTGACCCAATACTCAAAGTATTCTTTTGAAAATATGATCCTGACTAGAATCCAGCCAGATTTATATTACAAAAGCTAATAACTGAAAGGATGCAAATAATACTATGAACATTTTCAAAATCTCATGAAAAAAATAACTTAAAGAAGTTCTGGAATAATCAGATTAAAATTGTTTCCAAACTGAACCATTAGATAAGTATTTGAAAAGCTGTTCTTGATAGTGAATCTTTTAATATCTGATTCAAACTTTAAGTTATCTTTCAAAAAGCACAAGAGTATTCAAAAACAATTCAGTACAAATTAAGATGAGAAGGATTCTAAACTGAAATTTTTTAAATGCCTTCTTTTCCTCCTGAAGTTCATTTTGACACAAACAACATAACTGACCTTAGAAAAAGCAAAAGTTATAACCAGTTACCCACTAAACTGGGACCAATTTACAAAACATCTTAATCTACCAAGTTTTGGGGGTTTGAGGAGGTTTTTTTGGGTCAGGGAAAAACCTATGTTATAATGTTTTTTAACTGAAATAACACTGATCAGAAGTTTTCTTACAAGTTTCAGTGTATCAGCATTTCATTCTTAAAATTGGTAAGAAGGGGACCCCCAAACACAAGTACAACAGAAATATTTCTACAAACATTTAAGTTGTCAGATGTGCTAATCACTTAGTTTGTATATTCATAGTTGAGCTAAAATACTTGGGCTTTTACCACATAAACTACCTCACTAAATATTCAATTGCCTTTATAGCTCTTTGCACTCTTCATAGGTATACCCTTTTTATTTGTAATCTTGAAGATACCTGAGCTAAGTAACTAAAAAAATAAGTTTGTAGAGGCTACAATTCTTAAGACCAATGGAGTTCTCAGCTGATATCAACACAAGCATTCTTTCTAGACTTAGTATATGTGGAGAGCTGCAAATACCTGAAAAATTGGACTTCTGAATGAAAGAGTAGGCCAATCTGAGCATATATGAACACTAAGGTATTTATATAATTATTTAGCAGCTGATTTGTTTTTTAACATTCATTGTGATAGATTCTTAATGTGTTAAGTATATACTAAACTTTTTTTTTTTTAATTAAAAACTGGGGAAAATATCAATATAAACTTGAAGTAAACATATTGAAACAATTGTGAAAAAGTCAAAATATACCTGTATTTTTAGTTTGACAATTAGATGATACCAGGATTGGTATAATAAGGACATACAGATTTTTATACTTCTAGAAATCTTGTTAAAATGGTTTAAAGCATGTATTCAATCATTATCGTTTGAAAACAATTAATTCCTGTCACATTTTTCCTTTCAAGTTGCTCAGACGAAACTTAGAAAACAAGCACCGTCTAGATGGCAAAGAAGGTTCTCAGTCCTCAGTAGCTTTTAGGCATACGAAACTGCCTGGAACAAGTCTTTGAAAGACAACCATTGTTTGCTTTGTCTTACAGAACTGTTATAGTACAAACACTGTATTTTAAATAATTAGATGTTTTAATTCTTGTGTTAAAACCTGTCTAAATTAAATAATAATTGTAGAATGCCATTTGCTAGATAAATATTCTGTTTCAATGTTATGTCCTTAAAGTCTAAAGTCTAGGTTGGTGGGGTTTGTTTGTTTATTTTGTTGTTTGTTTGGTTTTTTTTTCTTTTGTGCCAGGGGAAGGGACAAATAACCCTCAAATTTTTAATCTGAACTCTTTTTTCTTTTTTTTTTTTTAAACTAACAATTACATGCCAGGGGGTGTGGACATTCAGCTTTAAAATACAATCCTGCAAGCAATCACTGACAATATATGCTTCCTAAAACATTAAGCAGAAAAAAAAAAAAAAGATCCATTGACTTTCAATATTAGAATCCTTAGACAATAAAGAACTTACAGCTGCTAGACAAATTGTCTGTGGCAACAATGACAATTACACTTAATCTGTTTTCTACTGAAGAAACGAAAATAGTACATTTCAGCTGCTTTTAACAGATTCTGATGCTCTGGATCAGATTAGATCCAGAAAAAGGTACAATAGCACAATAACTCTAACTGTTAAGATATGTGCACACAAACACACAAGTAATTCTATTCCTGTGAGCTATCTCCCATCTTAGAAGGTTTTTATAATAGTAATCAATATATTCAGAATAAAGGATTCACTTGAATACATTTCTTAATTCTTCAGGGACAAAGCATATGCTGGTTTACAGGTTTTAAATGATTGCCTAACTAAAGCAAATAAAATTTTTATCATCATGTTTATACCAACTACTGACATGGAAACAGGCTATAAAAAGCCTGGGGGAATCCAACTGGGCCATACTCCACACATGGACAAGAGCATCATTCAAACAGACAACTTAGGTAGGAACTTCAATGCAAAGTTTTAAAACCAACACAATTCAGTGTTATTTTACAGTAACGAAAAGTTTTCTGATCAGCTCAGTGAAGTTTGAGTACATCCCAAAAAGCAGAGTCACAATTGAAAAGACACAGAACACATCAGCTAACTCCTGGAGTTTTTACAGAAACTGAAGTATTGTACCTGAAGTGAAGAACAGTTCATCCAGTTCAACCAGTGACTGAAGAACATTTACCAGTATTAAATGAGTACCTCTTGTAAGAAGGGCTGTAAGGACCCGGAAGTCGATAGCTAGGTGTTCATACTGGCCAACTTTACTAAAAAAGTTTTGGACTCTGATGATGCATAACAGTAAAACATTCTCACTGAAATTTCTGTTGTTACTTGTTAGTGTAACACATCATTATCTGTCACAATTAATGTATTACTAGTTAATGTGGAAGAGATGCCAGAGACATAGTCCAAATATTTACTACAGTTTCATATTAAATGTTTTTAAAAAGATTACTATTTCCAGTAAGGGGAAGAGAATCTTGACTAAAGAAATGGAGAATATAGGCAGCAAAAGTCTAAACACTTAAGAACATTGCTCTCAAACAAGATTTGCAGCCTTATAATACCCATGACTATGACATTTTGAAAATTTCTGTTCTATGATTCTGGAGGAACAAGTCTGCCAGGTTCTGACTGCTTTTATCACTTTATTGGCTGGCTCTTGAAATCCAACCTTCATTTTACCATATTTTTCATTTACCTTATCTTATACAGAGAAAAATATTTCATTTTTACCCAAAACAGTGATTGACAAAGAATTGAGAAGTATTTTCTTTTCAAACATTTTCTTGGAACAGGTTTTCTTTTAACTTGCATATTTCCATTTTAATCCTGACATTGCTGAGTTGTGCTGAATATTTAATTTATGCCAACCTGTCATTTATTTTTTCCCCTCATGTATATAGATATGAATATTTATGAATATAGCAGTGGCTGACCTGCACCTTGTATCATCTGAAAAGCATATGCACACTGGGCACATGGGATGACAAGGGAGGAAGATTACAATTTGGTTCTCCATCTTTTCAACACAAAATAAGCACTATCCATAAGAATTGCCTGTATAAAAATCAACATACTGTTCCTTATGGCAATTACTTTAAACATCCCATCTACAGGGTCAGGAAACTCTCAGTCATTTCTGAAGTTTGGCATCTCTGCATGGGCAGTAATAAAAAGAAGAGAAGGAAAAAACATGAAAATAAACAAGCACATAGTGATTGATCAATGGTGTTGCTCAAATCCACATCAAGGGACCGAAACATCTCTATGAGTACTTCTAGTTTTTTTCCTCTTATGTATTTCTTGAAAGTGGAAAAGAGCAATATATAATCGATAACTCAACACACATCACTTCCAGCCCCCACAGAAGGAGACCTACATCAGAAGTTTATGAACACCAAGGGCTATTCAGAATGAAATGGGTGTCCTTCCTGCTGGTACTTCACAGGATAAATATTCAGATTATTCTATGCACTGGAGAAGAATTAACTCCCCAGCCTCCTTTGACTGGTTCCAGCTTGTGCCTATGCAAAGCATACACTAGTTCTTGAATAAATACTGTTAGCATCTAGGAGTGAAAGTTTTTTTTTCTGAAGTTCAGGTCCTTTAAGGAAGTATATTTTCTAAAACATTCTGTGTTTGTGTCCATTAGATCACTGTACATTCTACAATTTAAGTCAATAATAGTACCCAGAACACTTACAACCTTAGAATATAGGAAGAAACAGACTAGGAATAAAGGATGAAAGCCAGGTCACAGTGAAATCACTGGGTCTGTAAACTTCCAGCGTTCCCTCCCCAAATACTCCCCTTGACAGAACACAAACATCTTACATCTCTCACAGTCCCTCATTTCCTCCTCTTCTTTAAAACAGTCTGTTACACAAAAGCATAATGAATAATGCATATAAAATACTGTTACGGGATATTGATCTACTAAGTTTGTGATGAATGCAAACTCACTATGATCCAGAGCAGGATATATAGGAAATGTTACAGAACTTCTTTCAAGGAGCAAAAAACTGTAACACGTCTCTAAATGATTCACAGAAACGACTTGTAGTAAGTCTATTAAGTCTTCTAGCACAGCTCTCCAAGAACAGCATGTTTCCCCACAGAATAGCTTTTGCTTCTTTACACATTCTGCTCTGAAGTATCTCAGTGAAGACTGAGACAGGGCTTTTACCAAAGCCTTTGGGAAAGTGCTCCACTACATAAGCTATTCTCACTGTCAATCATTTTTTCCTAATACCCAGTCAATCTGAATTTTCACTTTAGTAATCCCATCACATTACTCCCCTTGTGCTTCTGTGCTTTAGCATTTATACTTTTCAAATATTTATAGTTATTGTTAAGGAAAAAAACCAGACATTTTCCCCCAGCATATCAGTTTCTGTGCCTGAATGTTGTCAGTCTCCTTTAGAGTGCTATATTTCTTCACACATTCCAAATAACTGTCAGAGAAATTAATATTTGTTGTTCCTGGAAAAAACAGCCCATACAGAAAACTCCTTTCCCCCTCACACACTTTCCTAGGGACAACACCTGGCCCTTTTTTTTTTTTTTTTTAAAATCTGTTGTTAAATTATCAAAAAAAGCTTATTGAACTAAGTTTTCCAATTAAGAAAACTAATCTATTACCAGCTAGGTATTTTAGAAGGGAGAAAAAACCCTCAAATATAATCATTTTGGATACCTGGTCCACAAATGATTAAGAAACACACTACATTAACAAAACAAAACGTATAAAGAAAATAGCTTGAGGCCAGGTATGCTTTGGTGATTTTTCCATTCCCATTTATAATGCTTCAGAACCGATGTGTTAAAAAGGAAAATATTCTTTCTTTCCCTCTGTCTCTTTTCTTCATTATTGCCTCTTAACTTAATCAGAGGCCTAAACTAACAAAACCATAATCGTGCACCTTTCACACTTCAGAGATCATTGCCCATCATAATACAGTTCACAACACAACTTTAAATTCCTTTATGGCAAGCAACACTTTCTCCTCTCCAAGACTTTGTCCAATTTGCTTTTCATAGAATAGTCCAGGTTGGAAGGGACCTCAGAAGATCATCTGGCCTAACCTTTCATAGCATAGGGAGCCTAGGTAAGATTACCTAGCAGCTGATCCAACCACATCTTAAAAACCTCTGGCAACAGGGACTCTACTATGTCCCTGGGAATGTTGTTCCACTGATTGATTCTTCTCACTATACAAAATTTCTTCATTATATCAAAGCAAAACCTCCCCTGATGCAACCTGCACCCATTGCTCCTTGTCTTCTCCTTGTTGTTCCTTATGAAGAAAGAATCTCTGTCCTCTTTGTAGCCATGCTTTAGGTACTGGAATACCATGATGAGGTCTCCACTCAATCCTTCTCCAGAGAAAAAAAATCCTTCAGTCTTCCCTCACAGTACAAGTCCTCCAGCCCTTTTGATCATCTTCGTGGCTCTCCATTGGAACCGCTGCTGTCTTTCCACATCTTTTTTTTTTTTTGAATTTCACAGACCAGAACAGGGCACAGTTCTCCAAGTATGGCCTGACAAGTGCTGATTTGATCAGGGTGATCATTATCTCTGCTAGTAATATCATTGTAGTTGCAGCCCAGAATTCAATTTGCCTTTCCTGCTGTAGCAGTGCACTACTGACTCATGTTCAGATTGTTGTCCATCAGGATCCCCATGACCCTTTCAGCAAGGTTGCTCCTCACCCTCACAGAGCCCAGCATGTACTGGGCTCTTTGCTTATATCATCTTAGGACTTTATGCTTGTCTTCGTTAAAGTTCACAATGTTCTTACTAGCCTACTCTTGTAGCCTATCCAAGTCTCTCTGTAAGATGGCTATCCCTTCTGACATGTCCACATGACCACCCAGTTCAGTGTAATCAACAAATTTAGTGAGGATGCTTTCAATGCCACCATCTAGATTATTTATGAAGATGTTGAACAGCATTAGGCCCAGTACCAATCCATGGGGGACCCCACTTGTGACATGCTGCCAGCCTGAGTAAAAACTATTAATTACCACCTTCTGAGCTGGGCCTGTTAGGTAGTTTACCACCCCATCTCACCAACCAACCACCCAATCTGTCTTGCATTTTGTCTAGGAGAAGTCTGTGGGAAATAGCATCTAAAGCTTTGTTGAAATCTGGGTAAACAATATCCACTGTTTTGTTGCAGAAGGTGATCAGGTTAGTCAGTTCCTAGGTTTTTCTTAATTTTTTTTCTCATCTGCTCTCTGTACACTCCTGTTCACATCATTCAGGTTAGTACTTCTTTATATAAACTTCTGAAGCATTTGGCAACGATCCCTGTAAAAGCTCTTGTGAAGGTTACACATACGTGCATGTGTGTGCCTCCTCCCTTCATCACTGTCGTGTTTCGTTTCACGTGTCAAGTACTTATACTCTCAGTCAGTTGAAGAGACTTAGAATTCTTGATCCAAGATCTAACTCTGAGTTTGAGCTCCCCAATTAAAGCTGCTTTAAATACTGACCTTTCATATAATGTCCTTTTGGGACAACTGAGGTATTCCAAAGTTTCATACTGTGTTCTTAATCAAACTCTCAAAGTACACTAATGTTCCTTCTGGATTTGAACACTATTTTTTCACTGTTCTTTACTCACTGTAGTTATATTCTTTTCATCCTGAAATGTATTACTAATTTGAACAGTAAATTGCATTCCTTACTAACATGAATCCACTTTTTGTTCACTATTGATCTAGTACTCCGATTTTCCCCATTTTCACTCCCTTCCTTCCATGTCAGCAAGAAACACTCAGGATGTCTCTTTTGGGATCCTTTGTTTTCCACTTAATGACTCTAACTCCCCTGTAATTTATGAACTTCCTTCCTCATTTACTCAAAGTGCTATTCAACAGAGATGTAGGGAGTAAAAAAATCTCCCCTGAGCAGATGCTTGATATGGAGTACCTTCAGAAAAAAACAGAATTTCTTCAGTGCCACTTGAAATATGCCTAATGTTAGTCTGTTTTGTTTGTTTTTCTTCATGGGAAAATTATTCAGTAGTTTCCTAGCACTTTAAGTGTTTTTAAATGTCATGCCAACCCATTTACTTGTTCTGTTTCTATTTGTCCTGTGTAAGTTATGTTACTAATCTATACTGATGTCCATTAAAAAACTACCTTATTAAGTTCATCTGAATCCAATAATGGAATCCATATATACTTTCATAGGAAACTTGCTTGCTCTTTCTGGGCATTTTCTCTATGTGTAGCAAAGGTGCTTCATGGCTCTTACCATGCTTTTCAGAATACCTCCATCTTCTTATGTGTCAAGTTATCTAAATTAAATAACATTTCCTTTACTATATTTCTTGCTACCTTAAATACAACTTAACAAGCCACACAGGATTTGAATTCAGGAAGCATGTAAAAAAGTACTCACATATTTTTAGATTCATAGTATTAACTTAGATTAATTTCATCCAATTACCTCCAATTATCCTGAAATCTCAATGTGGTATAGAAATATTATAAATAATAATGCCATTCAGCACAGTCTGATCATAGCTAGCTCAAAGCTGATGAGATTTTCCTTTGTTTGTTTCAGTTTCAGATTTAAGTTTCAATCTGTAAGATTTTCCACAGTAAAGTCTTGATATAGCTCCTATTAAGGTCAGTGATAGTTTTTGGCAATTGCATCAAATTATGCATCAGGACTAATTAGATAGAAACCTGTATATGAATCTATCTAGAAGATGTAGGAAAAAACACTGAGATGTAACAGCTGAATTTTGAATGTGCATACTAAAAAGCCAGTAAAATATTGCACCATGCAGTCAAACAATGAGGTGGACAACTGCCATAGTTCAAAAGAATCTATATGGGGGAGGGGGGCCAGAATAAAGTAGGTAACAGAGGGCTGAAATAAACAAACAAAATAATAAATTGAAAGTAGATTAATTCTGGTGTGTAGATACATACTTACAACAAGGAGGCCATTTAACCATTAGAAGTCTTTCCCATTAAATATTGTAGATTCTATATAGAGAGGATTTGAGGTGTTGGTTTGTTTGGTTTTTTTTTTAAAAAAAAAAGATACAAAGAAACAAGTGGAACAGTAAAAACAGAGCTGCTGCTGTATTTGAGAAAAATTACTTCAGCTAAATCCAGTGACCTGTTTTATACAGGAAGCCATGTTAGATTATTAATGTTCTTTAGAAACTATAATGGTTTCAGTTGACAGAAGACTACATATTACTTCTGGTTAAGTTTAATAGATATATAAATGGATCAATGTAACTACAGATGTCAACACACTTGCTTAATTTTATCTGAATAGATCACTGTTATTTACTCAAAACCCCTGCATTCTTCTACCAATAAAAAGACAATCTGCTCCTTCGTGAGATCTGTGGCTTCGGCCATCCAAGAATTTCACAACATTTTGCAACCTGGAACTCTCCTTGCATATGATACACTGAATGTGTCAGTAGAAAAGAAGCCACAGAGAATCAAGCATTACAAAGCCTCAAGTCAAGAAACAGACTGCATCCAACATTCTCCAAAGGCATAAAAAGAGTCTGTGAGCGCCTTGAGAATCAACTTAACAATTACATATGGAAATTCCAAGAACAATGTCCAGATATAGAATCATAGAATCCTTTAGGTTGGAAGGGACCGCCAAGATCATCAAGTCCAACCATTGAGCCATTAGGGCTCTAAAGTCCTCTGCTAAAACAGATCAGAATCTGTCAGGGTTGGAAGGGACCACAAGGATCACCCAGTTCCAACCCCTCTGCCATGAGCAGGGACCCCTCCCACTAGATCAGGCGGCCCAGAGCCTCATCCAGCCTGGCCTTAAAGCCCCCCGGGGATGGGGCCTCAACCGCCTCCCTGGGCAACCCATTCCAGGGTCTCACCACTCTCATGGTGAAGAACTTCTTCCTCATGTCCAGCCTGAATCTGCCCACTTCCAGCTTTGCCCCATTCCCCCTAGTTCTGTTGTTACTCGATATCCTAAAAAGTCCCTCCCCAGCTTTCTTGTAGGCCCCCCTAAGATACTGGAAGGCCCCAATAAGGTCACCTCGGAGCCTTCTCTTCTGCAGACTGAACAGCCCCAACTCTCTCAGTCTGTCCTCATAGGAGAGCTGCTCCAGCCCTCACATCATTCTGGTGGCCCTTCTCTGGACACACTCCAGCAGGTCCATATAGGTTCCAGGTTCCTCATGACCATAATGCCTCCTTAAACATGAGCACCTCGTTTAAGTACCACAAAAAAAAAAAAAAAAAAAAAAAGAAGACCCTCTACTTAATTACTGAGATGCTCTTTGAGTGCATTGTGATGCCTGGATTTTGTATTGTTGAGATCAGTGGAAGCTTCTCCATTTTTTGAGTGGTGGAAGGATCAATCCCAATGAAAATAATGCAATACAAACATAATGTAAATACCATAACTGATACCAATGGAAGTTAGGTGCATTAGATAAATCAGGTTATAACTTTTATCTGTAACAATGGGCTGCTTGTATCCACAGACCTTCTACCTGTCCTCCACCAAATCTCAAAGTCTGCCATCCAGCAATCAAATTTGCTTGCAAAGGAGTCACTCTTCTTAATACTAGATTCCCACATTTGCTTTATAAAAAAAAGTAGTGTAAGTGTGCAAGCTTCCCACCATATTTTTTTTTTTTTTTTAATGCAATAGGTGAAGCTCTTTTTGAAAACCCAGCATCCTTCATTTCAGATTTTCTGAAATCTTCTGGGTTCCTGCAGGTGACTCAGTTGACACAATGGAAGCAGGTAACAGTGAAAACTACTAGATGCTAATGTATCGCAGCTTCTGCAAAGGGCTGCAACCCAGAGACCAAATGGACAGACTGCTTCCTTGAGAATGGGGTTGTGGTGGTATATTTTTTGTGTTTTGTTTTGTTTTTTTTTCATAGGTGACATACTTTATGCAATAACTTCTTTCATATTTAAATTTTAAGCAACCATACAAACATCAACATTTGTAGAAACCTTTCATTCCATAGTATCACACTCCTCTGGGAGCAAGCATTGAGCAAGGAACTAAAATGGGACTAAAATGGGACAAGCTACCTTCAGATCTGTAGCAAAGTCTGGATTTGTGCACTTGCTTTTTCATTATATTAAATACATCTGTGGAATTACAAAAACATAATTATCATACAGAGCAAGAATGAAGTTCTGTTACTACTGGTTTTGATCTGTGTTGAAAAGGTAACCACAATCAGTTACAACAAATGAGCAGAGAGAGACAATAAAACAGCAGTTAATAAATACAGTTGGAGTAGTTCCACACAACAAACCAACACAGTGGAAAGTGAACAACTGATTTTAGAAAACAGCTACCTAGTCTTAAGAAATGTCTCTTTTCTATCCATTTACATTGATATGGCTCTATCCACCGCATATATAAAACAAATACATTTCTAGTAAGGCATTTTATAACGAGAACCAATATTTTTTTTTTAGTATCATCTGTGGTATATAGCAGCATGCAGAACTACTACTAACAATTAAACTGCATCAAAGCCTCAATTTTTGCTGGGGCACAAGATAGCCTTTCGAAGAGACTGACTTCCTTAGAAAAGTATAACCTTAGGTCATATTGCACAATATCAGCACAAATTTCTATATTTTTCTGTAGAGCATGGACATTCCAGACTTGTACATGAAGCATTCTGTATTTAAATAAAATCCCTTGTGCTGTTACAGACAAAAATTGTTAGCAATCATAAATACTGAATGTTATTTCATTAATATCTGTGCAGGAAGAGTAGTGTTTGTATATAATCAACTCTATGACCATTATCTAAATGTGAAGAGTCATAATAAAAGTCAGGAGGGCTAGTGTTCATACCAGAAGGATACCAGTTTCCATTGTACATTTATGCATTTGTGGACTATTCCAAACATGTTCCTTGTAATTTCTATGACAGTATTACGTAGCCTAATATTTTAATATGTCAGTATAAAGTAATTATGCTGTACATAATTATGCATAGACATAAAACTCCTAAAAACCCCTCTGTTAAAGCTGACAAACTTTTTCTAGTCTAGCCTGCTTTTCTTATTTAAAGTTTTTTATAAGCACCAACATTTTTCTCAGAGCTTGCTCTTTGAATAAGCTTTATGAATTCATCAAAGACCCTGGAAGTGGACAATTCTTTTGCCTTTGGTCCTTAGCCAGCATTAATAATTTTAAATTTGGCAGACCACTAAACTATTAAGAAAATGTACATTACAGAGACCTGATTCCATGCCACAGCTAAAAGATCAACTGCAATAGCTTGCAGCAACAATGCTTCTAAGTCAGTACTTTTGTAGGAAGAATTCAGGAAGGAAAAGCCAATTCCACAAAGTAAAGCCAGAAAAGGTGAACTACTTCCCTATGCCATATCCTTCCTCACAATGCCTCGAATTTTTCTTCCTCCCTTGTCCTGGAACAGGAGCTCCCCAAAACATGGAGAAAAGGGAAAAGAATTCAAGTCAAAAAAGAAGGATAATGAATAGTTTGTGTAGGCCAAACATACTACTTAATATGTCCTTTTGGTACTCTACAGCTGCAATTTCTCCTGTACCACTGATAACAGCCTTCTACTGCTGCCAGCTCTAAGTCTTTGAACCAACAGCAGGGAATGACCGCCTAATGATACATAATTACAGTAAGCTGTAGAGAGGAATAGGTGTTATACTTGTATAGAAGGCACTTTTTCATCACTCTTTTTTTTCCAAGAAAAAAATCCCAGAATGTTACCTCTAAGACAACAAGCAAAAGTGTTACATTGAAAGCTTTTGTTTAGGTTACCAAAAGAAATAACTCCAAGTTGGGATATTCCACATTTACAGTTTCTAAAGTGAGCTTTTTACCACTCACAAATATATAAATCCACTACACAGATTAGATTTACGTGGGAACCAATGGTAAATTCGGCAGTTCTGCCCCCTCAAAGCCCTACCTTTCCATCATCAACAAACTTTTTTATAATAAAAGTTGTTAGTGATGACAGTGGCATAGTTTATGTGCCAATTACTACATGTTATGTAGAGCATTTCTGTCTTGTATACAAGATATTTAAGGACATAATCCCTGCTACTCACTTCTGTATCCAATTTGAAGCATTAGAAGGATATAAAACAGCACAGACACTTTTACCTGGAAGGCAACTGTAATGTAGTCTAGGAAACATCAATGAGCTCTGCCTATGTGAATCTAATATTCATCTTAATTAGCTACCATTGTGCTTCACATACATATCTAAGGAGAGCCGAGCCATATGTTCTTCAGATGAAGGTATTATTGACAAAAATGTCACTGTTATGAAGAGCTGCCATGCTTTGCTCTCTATCTGTAAGAACTTGAATTATTTAACATTTGTTAACCTTTCAGGACATGTTTGCAAATGTACTCTTCACATAAATTTATGATCAATGAAAAGCAATATATTATGAGACTACCTGCTTTTGCTGAAATTAACAACTCAATTGATTAAAGCTACATCTTTCCCACTCTTTTAAATAGATGTAATGTGAAATCATAACAAGGCCACTTTGAGAAGAGGTTTGCAAAACCTAGAATTTTGAACAGGAAAGAATTCAGATATTATTTCACTGCCTGCTAATAAAGCTTTTTTCTTCTCCCCTCCAACTGAGGAGACTCTTTATGCTACACAACTGTCATTCCAACAGCATTAAAAAGCAGAATGTGACAGAGGCCCCTCTCTTCTGGTGTTAACTTAAATCAAGAGTTAACCTGAAAGAAACAGTAGTTTCACTGACACAAATCTAATTTTAATTATAGTTACTATGCATGTTAGTATTCATTTATTCTTCATTAGCCACAGATACAAATGTTATTAAAAAGCTTCAGACTAAATCTTCACCTCTCTTCCACTATATATTTAATGCTACCAAACTTCTTGTTATCCAATATATCAAAATCAGTGAAACATAATATACACTTCCAATTAACGAAGGTGTTTTCTCCCTTTGTTTTTTAGCATGGTAAAGTTAAAATGCTTCCCTTGGAGATCCTCAAGTGTAGTACACTAGTTATCCCTCTCAAACAAATATCGCTGAAAAAGCCAGAGACTCTTCATACTACAACTCCGTCTTAAAAGTGGCTTAAAACCACCTGACATTTCACTGTAATAACCATGGAATAATGCAAAATACACAAATACCACTGTCTCTGAACATTTTAAATAAAAACATCTCAGAGTGCTATCTGGTCTACATGCCAAGTTACTTAATCAGCAAATTAATAATTAATGTATCCATCTGCTATAATGCACACATCCCAGGTAGCTCTGTGCATTCCCTTTAACAAATCAGTCCTGTGCCACCTCTCAAATAAATCTGCTCTGCCCAATATGTTGAATGACGATGATAAACTGAAAACAAAGCAGAATATTAAACTTACTGTTTCAGCATATATGATTTTCTGTACTAAACAAAATATTATGGTAGAAAGCCTTTTACAGGATTAACAGCATCTGTAGAGTACAAAAATAAAATATTTCCATATTTTCAGGTGTTTTAAAATGGTTCAGAAAATATTAAACGGGTAGATCTCTAAGGTTACTTTTAGAAAAAAAGTACTACACAGATTGGAAAGAATACTGGAAAAGACTATAATTTTAATATCTGAATATATGTAATTCTGGGGAGGGAGTGACAGCTCAAATAGATCTTCATCCCTTTTTCTACTCTTTGAACAAATTATTTCTATTTTTTTTCACAAGGACTTTAAAGGTCTATAAAGTAATTATCAAAAGTTAAATGCATAGAGAAATAAAATAAAATCTACTTTATTAACAGCGCTCATGTTCCTCAAGTGAGGAAGGCAGGAATACCACAGAAAGAGTAATTATCTTCTAAAAAAAAAAAAATTTTTTTTTTAAATTACTGAAATTAAGGAATCCTGTTCTTACTGAAGAACAGAATGAGCTATAATCTTAACTTCAGTATAAAACACATACACTGAGTACATATGCTTTTGCAAAAATCTCGTCTTTGTACTTGAAATTACAATTTCAATTTTAATTTTAATTTTCTTCCTTTTCTTTCATTCTCTGTATGATGTCCAACATATCGAAAGAAAAAAGGGGAAAGAAAATAGGCACAAGCCCTATTCCCATGGTATTTTGGAGGCTCCACACTTGACATACACCATTGAAAAAAATTAGTATTTTCTCTCAAACAGTTTTCTTCATAAACAGGCCTCCCTACAAAAGGTGAATTTTTAGTTCCATACAGATAACTTAAAAAAAAAAAAAATAAATAAATCTGTGAATTGGTATGCCATCCTTACACCAAACTACTCTTTCCTAAACAGGGGTGTTTCCTTGTAAAATTGCATTTAAAAAAAGCCTAGCAAAAATATGAATTAAGTGATTAAAACTACACAATGTGCACTTCAAGTTGGTCTGAGGCAAACAAAATGTTTTTATTCACTATGCAGAACAAGATTACCATATTTCAACTTAGGTGATATTTTAACTGGCATCTTCATGAAATGCCTCAAGGAAACAGTTCTAGTCCAAGTTTATTCTTAAGAAATGTAATTTTCAGATACATCATCTATGAGTTAACTCACTCCTCACTCTGGCTGTGCTGCATGACATTAGAAGCATCTGATATCAATTATAGGTGCAGTGTTGTAGCCAAGAAGTGATAATAAGAAACACTACAATAATTACATTTGGCATAATTTCAGCAATATGCTCAAGTCATTCTAGCTTTAAGATATTTAAAATAAAAATATTTCAATGGAAAGTGTTTTTACACCAGAATAAAATGAGCTGGCAAAGACAAACAACCAAGATATAAAGACAATACCACACAAAGCATTAGGAAACCAATAAAGAAATACACGATAGGTTTTATGCAGGACAATCTTCTTGTCATGTCTTTAGTATATCACAGCTATAGCTAAGTGTCTGGATAAGGGAGTTTTAGGGGGGAAAGAAGAGATCTCAAAAATGCAGAGAAGCAACAGGATGTGATCAGTTGGTTCCACCAACATTTCCAGCAGCTGTCCCAACAACTGATCCAGCAGTCCCTTTCACAGGCGGACAGAGGCACAAACTGAAAGATCACCAGCTTTTCTGGATGCCAGCTTTTGAATTCTCAGGTTTTTGGTTCACGCATAAAACAGCAAATTACCTCACAAAAAAACAGCTGCAGTTAGGTGACTTGCTACCACTTCCATCTGTAACCTCACAAATCCATAGATTATAAGGGTAGAGAAGAGATGCTGCCATGCAAATATATTCCAGGAAGCAAATAGCTATTATGTAGTATTAATAGAGAAATTGACAGGTTTTTGTCTTGTTTTGAAGGAAGGACTACTACACAGCTAGTCTTCCTAAAATACTAAGTAAAAAATAAAAATATTACTGTACAGGAATCAGAGAAAGTAAATTACCAGGAAAGGCTTTTAAGTATTTTCCACATAAATAGCAGGAGCATATACAGGGAACAGTGTGGTATGTTCAGAAGAATACTTACCTGTGCTGTTTTGTCCATCCAAAAATATTACTAGAAATAGGCAACATTTTTAAAGACTCACACTAAAACTTTGACACGAACTCCATAGGAAACTGCTGTTATTCTAACCGCCAGTTGTTCCTGTGACATGTGCAGGAATGTAGTATAATTTGATATTTGGAAAAAAGGTTGCTTTGATCTTGCTTTGTATGCATTTAAGCATCCAACTCTTAACAGTAGAAACCTGAAAGAAACCTTTCACAGCTGAAAAAAAAAATCCACAAAATCCAAACAGATTCAGAGAGAAGCAAAACTCCTTCTTTACAGTCTGAAAACTTTCTTCAATATTTATTCGATAGGGTCAGAAAGAGCAAATTCAGTGTAAAAAAAAAAAAAAACAAACAAATAGTTGAAAACCTATTCTGTTCAAGTTTCAGAGAAATCAGTATCATTACTTCAATACATGGAACCTATCATCCACAAATGTATTTTATTCTTTTGTTATAGCACTCTTTCACCTTTTAACACCTTTGAACAGACAAGGGAAAAGATGCTAGAAACACATTGCTCATTCAGAAAAACGACCCTGTTCTCCAGCAATACCAATTCCAAAGGCTCATGCCATCCATTTCAACGGGTGCAATCTCAGTGTGACATACAAAAGTACTACACTTCAGACTACAAAAATTAAAAATGTTTAAATAATGATAATTTATGAATATCATACCTGATCCTCCCTCCTTGGTTCCAGAATTAGTGGGCAAAAAGTAGCAGAACAAACAAGTTTCAGAAGTTTATTTTAACTCTTTTTTTTTTTTTTTTTTTTTCCTTTTGGGAAGTTAATAAGTTATAGATTATGAATGTTTTTTTCTTAATAGGACTAAATACAAACTGCAACTGTTTCAAGATTTTAATGCAGCTGCATTACCTACTGGGAACAAAGGAGGACTGAAAAACCATATTAGCAGTGATGATTACAAAAATGGAACTTGAAGCAAATATATCTCTCTATACATATTTTCAATATATACAGCTAGAAAAAAAAATGTTAAGATTTTACTTTTATGTTCACCTATTATTTGGGAATGCTCCCACTTAAACATTCAATGTGTTTATGAGTGTCCTGTCTGTTACTGGCACCACCATACTCCATAGTACCATCTGTATAATTCTGAGACAATGGATGTTTCTTGCACTCTCCCACTGTGGATTTACTAGGATTTACTAGGCCCATGTCACTTTGCTTGCATTTAATTTGAGGCTCCATTTATTATTTGCTTTGTAATTCTTTGTTGGGCCATTTATTTGGCAGAAATCCAGTAGCTTTGCTTGGCACACTTACTCTTCAATAGCAAAAAACCATAAATAACCAGAGGCAAATGTGGGCATGCAATATTAATATTATTGTTCTAATTCACAGAAGTACAAACAGAAATAATTCAAATATAAAAGAAGTTAAGGCATCCATTTAACATGACTGAAGGTGCTGATGTATTCATCCAAAGTGACCTCAGACCAGCTGAAACTATTTGCAAATTCAGCATAGTGTTTTCTGTGAAAAAGAAATCAGCATTAAAACGTATATATGCAAAGATCTTTACTTGGAATAAAATAAATTATGATTTTGTTTCAAAAATGTGTTTAAAATTTAGCTACTCAGTAACTGTAAAAACAAAAACACAAGGAAAAAAACTCTGTATTTAACCTTATTTGAGTATTCAGCCTGGTGGTAGAAGATTTACAAAGCTCCATTTGCATGTCTACTTAAATCAGTCAGATCAGAGGTGCTCAGCATTTTGCACAACTGGTATCTAATTGAGTGAGTATAGAGGTTATATGCAACCCTTAAAGATCCTTTTTCTTTTTTCATCCAAGACTAAGATAGAACTTGAGAAATTTTGACTTTATCAGATAGTGTATCAGCTGTTCAAATGTGGTCCAATTCTCTTGCAAAAGGAGGAATGCAAGGCAGAAGAACCTTGTGGTGTTGACATGACTAAAAATGATATTGTACTAAAATAAATATCTGACATCTCCATATTACATCTAACAAAAAGATGTAAAAGAGATGAATGACAGCTAGTACTTTTCCTTCACTAATACTAAGCAATTTCAAGAGAATTTCCAATCACAGCTAGGTAATGTGGGCAGGAGCAAAGTATAGTTATATATTCATGTCAGCTAAACATGGAGATATTTTTATTTCCATTCAGGTTAACCTTTGTTTTGAATATTAATATTGCATTGGAGCAGGTGGAATTATTTTAGTAAATGGGGCCTGCTTGTGAAAAGAGAGATTCTTTTGCTCTCCAACAGTCATTCCTGATGGTAAAACCAGATAAAATCACAAGACCACCAATTATCTTATCTATCAAGAAGCATTTCACACACAAAGTATTCTTTCTTTTTTATTTCATAGATGGAGAAGATGCAGCACCCCTCCAAACAGTGTGTGTTATAGTAGGCATCTTAAACGAAAAACTGGAAAACTTTCCTAGTATGTTAACAAGTCAGTCACATCAAGCCAGCACATTTTAAATGCAACTACTTACAGATAACCAGGAGATAAATAATGCAGGTGGGTGAGTATTAAACCTTAATACTTACATGGAAGTTACCAGGCAATAAATAGAACCAGTCCTGAAAGCAAATTTCTTTGTCCTCAAGGTCTTGGCCATTAGTCAGGCTTTTTCAAGCACTATTATATAAACCAAACACATCTGAATTCCACACAGCACCATGGAT